>NW_027187338.1:621521-674011 GCF_028583685.1 Petaurus breviceps papuanus
CACACACACACACACACACACACACACACACACACACACACACACACCCTCCATCTAAATGTTACTTCCAGACTCTTAGTGCTATAATGCCATCAATGAAAGAATAATTCCAGAGAATCTTGAAAAAGGCACATTTATCTCTGCCACAAAAGTTTTCTAAAGGCCTTGGAGTTCTATATAACCTCAGAACCTTTTACTGCAATTCCTAGGCCAGCGGACCCTGGAATCTCTACGTGGATGTCCTGTGTCCTGTTACTCTATTACTAGATAAAAGTGGGGCCTGTAAGATAGTTTCATCTGTGAAACTATAGACTAAGCCAAAGTCAATTCTCTTCATAGATCATAGTTTACTTCATATATCATAGGACTTAAGGATAAAATGGATCTTAGAAACAATCTAGTATAACCCCCAAATTTTACAGATAAAAACAATGAGGCTCAGAGAGGTTAGGTGACTTGCCTATGGTTAAACATGTAGTAACTACTGGGGCCAAAATTTAGTCTCCCTGCTAACAAACCCTGAGAAACAAAGCAATTCAGGGGCCCCCTCAGGATTTCTCCAGCCCCACAGTGATATAAATAAGCAAGTAAAGATCTATACAAAAATTATACTCTCTCATGCACAGTAAAGCCCTGACACAAAAGCTGAGGTGCTGACCTGGGAGGAGATATAAGCTAACAAGCACTTAGTATAGGGTCTAGTCCATAATAGATGCTTAATAAATGGTCTTTGATTGATTAATTGATGGTAACAATTTGGAATTATATAAAATATACAAAACTATACAAAAAAAATCATACAAAGAAAGTGACTAAAAGGTCTATGCTCTTTGACCTAGAAAAGATTCCATTTGTAGGCATATAACTGTAGGATAATTTTTAAAAAGTAGGTTCCATATGTGCCAAAATATTTATCAGCAGAGCAAGTGGTAGCAAAGAACTAGAAATAAAGTAGATACCTGTTGATAGGTGAAATGGCTAAATAAATTGTGGTGAATAAAAGTAATAAAATTTTACTGTGCTATAAGAAATATGAGGCAGTGAGGTAGTACACAGAATGCTGGATGTTGAGGCAGAAAGATCTGAGTCTGAATCCTCCTTAAACTTGATATTTAATAATAATACTCCTTAAACTTAATAACACTCTGATCCTAGGCAAGTCATTTAACCTCTTTTTGCTTTGGTTTCTTTATCTGTAAAATGAGGAATTTGAACCTGATGACTTCTTCAGTGAAGAAAAAGTATCCAAGATGAGATTTGAGCAGAAGAGAAGAAAAGATTAGGGGGTTGAGTCCTAAGGAAAAAAAAGGGGGGGATAGGGAAATTCACAGAAAAAAAATCTGGTGATTCCAAAGATAAATTTTGCTGATTTCATAATTTAGTAGTGGGGAGACTATCTTGTTTATTGAGTCTTTGAATGTTACTGATTCCAAAAGAGACCAAATTCAAACCTTCTAACAGACAGAGTTTAAGCATGGAGACCAAAGTCAAATTTATTATTTCCTTCCTGAATTCTTGCTGGGAAGGAAAATGCACTAAGGAGTGTTACCCAACTAGGTCTCATCATCTGAAATTAGATTTCATGGTTTCATTTATCAAAATACCACGTGGTGGTGAGTGCCCAAAGACAGGATCATAGACTCATTGAATGTTAGAGTCAAAAGAGACCTTTATAAATAATCCATTGACCAAGATCAAGGGTGTCAAAGAAACATAGTCACATTATTGAAAGCCTTAAGAAGGTCAGGGAAGGTAACACCCCAGGGCTTGGTATGAATTATAATGAAATGAAAGAATTGTAGATTGGAAAGCATTTGATGGAAGAATACCTAGTGCAACTGTATAGAAGGGAATCAGAAAGGGAAAGGGATCTGTTTTCCAAGGCCAGAGAGCTCAATTAGTGGCATATGCTAGTCTGGTCTCCTAACTCCTCAGTGCAGGGGTTCTTTCTACCCACACTACAATGTCGGACACATTCTGTTCCCTTTTTGTAGCAAAAAAGTTAATAACTTAAAATGTGATATTTGATCTTTATGAGTAACTAATTAGTCATTAAAGTACTTTTCTGATAGTTTTAAAACTGTTGCTTAACTCTCAGGGCTATTTCTTTTGTGTAAAGACGACAGAAACCTCCCAGACATCATCAGGGAGGTACTAAGGAAAGCATAATTTCTTGGGTTGTCCACTTGTCATGGATACTATAAAGGGAAGTCCCTGTTTAGGTATGGGTTTAACTAAATGAAATGGTTCCCTGGCATAGTGTTAAGTTTACAATCAACTTCAGAGAATCACAGGAAAAGGCAGAAGCCCAGAGGACACCAGATGTTCTGATTTCTTCATTAAATATTTACAAATTCCAGGGACTTTGTAGGTATATAACCCTTTATTGTTAATGTTGTTTCCAATACACAGAAGTAGTTTAACTACACAAATACACCATTTGTGTATATTGCAGGAGTCCTGGATTTTAACCCTGTGCTAACAAACTGGCCACCATCTTAATCTTATGAGGATTTTTTCAGGATTCTGAAGTCTGTTTTTTTATTCTCTCAGGCACATGTACCATGAGCCAATTTCCTTTCAGTTGGTGCCAGTCTCTTATTTCTTCCTTTCTTAAAAGTTACTTAACACTTAATAAAGAATATGACATCATTCATATCTATTGCTTGTCTATATGGTTAAGTGGAGATTAGCAGGTAATTTGAGGAAACAGAGTTCATAAAACCAGGCTAGTGGTCTATGCCCAAAGTTTCATTCTAAGGATCAGAAAGAGCAAGTGACAATCAGTTTCAAAATGAAAAACAAAAAGATAGGCAGTAAATAGAAAGGGAAGACTAAGGAGGATGCAGTTTGGGATCAAAAGATATAAATTGAGGGATGACATGCTCAAAGCCAGGTTACGAAAATAATATGAAGAAAGAAAGAAGGTGTCATAAAGCACAATGATTTGTTTCATGCAAAGAATCACTGGGGCAACATTTATGGTAGCAATATGCTAAGTACGGCCTTTCTTCTGTTTCATATTAGCTGAATACTGTGAGTCCAAGAATGCCTCCCTAGAGAACAAGTCCTGCTTCGGTGGAATAGCCAGCTCCACAGCATGCAGATTATGCCATGAATTTATGTTATGATTATGACTTCTAAATGTTCCTTCTTCTGTGATAATCCTCTCCTATCTAATAGCAAGCACTAGATTAAGTCCAGTTGGCTCCCTGATTGCAGGACATCTAATACTATGTATACTTCTATTCCAATGCTGTTAATGGCAAGGTTCAGTGAGTGGAGTTCAGGTTTGAGGTGCACCCATAATAAAAAGAAATGATGAAAGCAACAACACCTCATACTTATATAGCAGCTTAGGTTTACAAAGTACTTTCCTCATAACAATCCTCTAAAGTAGGTAGATTCTTCTTATTCCAATTTTAAAGTAATAGGAACTGAAGTCTATAGAAGTAAAGTAATTTGCCCATGGTTGCAAAGATAACAAATGTCAAGAGAAAGCTGAAACCTCATTCTTCTAACTCTAAATGTGGACCTTTTCCTAACAAATCATTCTGTAAACCAGAGAAATATGACAAACAGGGCTCACTAAAGTGCTGGGTAATTATGAAGAAAACTATCTCTTTGTTTACCAGTTTGCTAAGCAGATCTGTCTGCGTACAGTCTCAGAAAGTCAATCCAGACCTGACAGGCAATACATAAGGATACCCCAGGGATACAATTCCCATCACATTTCATTTATATGTAACTTTGTCTACCTAAAAAGTGTGTTACCAATTGGCCTAGATGGCCTAAAACTCTCTTTACTAGGATCATAAATTTGGAAGTGAAAATGAACTTAGTCTAACCCCCTTAATTAAAAGATAAAGAAACTGTGCCTTTAAGGGACTGCTTTTTATCTTTGGTGGCAGTCTAAGAGAAGACAAATCAACAGACATCTACAAAATATAAAATAAAAATTACATTAAATTTTTAAAATAAATTGATAGAAATCTACAAAATTAAAAAGCATAATAAAAAATGAAGCAAACAAAATAAAAGCTGTGGTTATATCCCTATTTTCACCAGAATGAAGAAGCCTGTACCTACCTGTCAGGAGGATTAGTTCACAATCAACAAAAAAGACAGTGGGGGAAGTTCTAGTAGACATCATGGTCTAAACACAATGCTTTTTCCTGCTAGGACTCAATGGGAACACCAAAGAGCTAAGTCTGAAATCCTCAAGGTAACAGACCTAGGAGGTATAAGTAGAAAAATCTAGTCAGAAGAGAGCAACAAATCCAAAGATGGAAGGAGTATCTGGAGGGGGAAGAAAGATATAAAAGCAAAAACTAAGGAAGGAATAGAGCATTTCAAATTATAACAATTTTCTGCATATAAAGAATTAAATAAATGTACTAAATAGCAGGGAGAATATGAGCATTGAAAAAGAATCCATAGACAATCCATAAAGTAATAAAGAGCTACATAGAGAGTCTTTAATAAGTCTGATTAATAGAAAAAGTTCTTCCCTTTTTGCAATGCAGAATCAAAGAAGTTCAGCCATTTACCCAACATAACTTCCTATCTGATGGGAGGACTGGTACTAACCTTTTTTGGAAATCAAGGATGGAACTCTTCTCACGAAGGAGACATACTTGCATTATGTTGGGGGCCAAATAAAAAAATACGTCAAAAGATTCCTTATAATGAGAGGATTCTGGAAAGATGGAAAAGTAGTTCAGAAAATTCCAAGCTCTCCAGATTTCCCCCACAAAAAAAGATGAAATATTGCCTCAGGGAGAACACAGGAGGTAAAAATAAACAAGAGTTTGACAGAACAGTGGTCCTCCTGGGACAGCTGGAGAAGATCCAAAGAAAAATCCAGGACTGAGGTTTGGTCCCTGTGAAATGTAAACACCTCCAGTTGAGTTCTGCTGAAACAGCAAGTAGTAAACCCTGGGGTGTAGCTGGGTTGGGAGGTAGCCTCAAGCCTCAGCCACAGGGATTTCTATGTTCCAGAGAGTGTGGGGAGTAGGGTACCTGAGCAGTGGAAGATTGAGGGAACTTATGCTGATAAAGGACACCAGACCCAGCTATGTATGCTGAGACAGCCCTGTATGAGAATGAACCAGCACAGGCTTGGTGAGTACAGAGGCAGTGTGGTAGGGATACTGCTGGCTATGGGCACTTAAAAGAGGGCAGGTTTCAGTTCCAGGCCAGAGGGGAGAACTGAAGGAGGATATGAGGCCAGGGGCATCATCCCCTATACTCCAGGACTAGAGGTAATTTCAATAATAAGTTGCTACAAATAAATTTTTTTAAATGAGCAGCCAAAGAAGAAAGAACCCAACTATAGAAAGTTACTATGGGAATACAGAAGACCAGGGTTCATCTTCATTGGAAGATACTGAAGCAAAAAAGCCTCTCCTACCCCAAAGAGTAATTACAAATGGTCACCTCCTCAAAAAGAATTCATAGAACAACTTTAAAAAGACTTTAAAAATCAAATGAGAGACATTGAGGAATAAAATGTTTTTAAAGCAATCCAAGAAAAACAAGATTATGAAAAGAAAATCAACCACATGGAAAAGGAGATCCAGAATCTTAAGGAAGAAAACAACTCCTTGAAAATTAGAATTGGACAAGGGAAAAAGAGAAAAGTTATAAGAGACCAAGAAATAATAAAAATATAAAGAATGAAAAAATAGAAGAGAATGTAAAACATCTCATAAGAATAACAACTGATCTGGAGAACATATCAAGAAGAGAAAACATAGGAATAATTGGACTACCTGAAAGTTATAATCAAAGAAAGAATCTTGATACAATAATACAAGAAATAATTAATTAAAACTGTCCTAAAGTGTCTAAATACAGAAAAGTAGAAATAGAAAAATCCACCAACCACCACCTGAAAGAGATCCTATGAGGAAAATGTACAGGAATATCATGGTCAAATTTTGAAATCCCCAGTTCAAGAAGAAAACATTAAGAGCAACTAGGAAAAAAAAATTCAATACAGTAGAGTCACAGTTAGACTCACACAAGACCTAGCAGTGGTGAGACTAAAAGACTTCAGGGCTTGGAACACGATATATTGAAAAACAAAAGAAATGGGGTTGCAGTCAAAAATATCATACCCAGGAAAGTTAAGCAAAATTTTGAATGAAAAACAGACATTCAGTGAATTTCCAGACTTCAGGATTTTGTTGCAAAAAAAAACTGAACTTAATAAAAATTTGGCATACAAGATCCAAGAGGATTAAAGGTATACATCAAAGACTACTTAAAAGGGATTCTGTAAGGACAGACTATTTACTTTTTATATGAGGAAATGTAAAACATATGTCTGAGACTGTTATTAATCATTGGATAGTTTGAAAGATTGGGATAGACTTGAGAATGATGTGATTCTAAAAAGTAAAACCATTTAGGAAAAGATAGAAAGAATAACTATCTTATACAAATGAGGTGGGAGAACAAGAATTGACACAGAAGAATTACATGGGTGAAGAGGACAGGTAGTTCTGGAACCTTACTCTCATCAGGAATGGGTTAAAGAGAGATCAATACATACATACATACATATGAGTATAAAAGTCTTCTAAATTCAGAAAGAAATAAAAGACTAAGGGCTTGAGGGGAGAGGATAAGGGAGGGATTTTAGAGGGAACCCTACTCACAGAAAATCTGGGTTAAAGAGAAACAATATATACATCTAGAAGGGAACAAAAGTCTTCTAAATTTATAAAGAATTAAAAGGGTGAGAGAATAGTACAGGGATATAGAAGGTTGTCTAGATTAATGGGAATGGGATAAAGAAGGGGAAAACATACATATTTGGAAGGCTATAAAAGTCTTCTAAATTCAGATAGAAACAAGGAGAAAGGGTGAGAGGGAGAATATAAGGGAGGAATCTTTGGGGGGGGGGGATAGGTTAAGGGTCAGCTATGTAGCACAGTGAATAGAGTACCGGCCCTGGAGTCAGGAGAACCTGAGTTCAAATTTGGCCTCAGACACTTGACACTAACTGCATAACCTTGGGAAAGGCACTTAACCCTGATTACCTTGCCTCCCCCCTCCAAAAAAAATGAGGGGGGTAGGTTAAGTAATAGAAGGGCAAGGTAGCTGGTAGAAGTAAAGTAGAGGAGTCAGGAGGGAAATAAGAGATACATAAAACACAAAATAAAGGTCAAGAGTAGAATTTATTAGGGAAAAAAAGCAGCGGTAGTAATCATGATCTCAGACAAAGTTAAAGCTAAAATATTTAATGAAAAGAGAAAAATGGGGAAACTACACTATATGTCAGCCACATTTATCAATATTGTTTTAGAAAAGAACTATATAAGTATAAGGTTGTAATATTACTGAGGTGCAGGAAATGATGATGAGTTGGTAGACTTAGAAAAAGATGGAAAGACTTGAATTTATGAAAGAAGATGTTATACACCCTCAGAGAAACAGAGAACAAGTATAGTATGCTTATATAGATGCATGTGAATGTATATGTCTATATATGCATATGATTATAGATATCTAAGTATATACCTAAGTACACATGTGTAAGTACATGTACATATGAGTATATGTATATGTATACAAATGTTTTTGTTTATAGGGGTGTGTGTATATATGTATATGTACATGTATATATACACATATATATGTACATGTATTTCAGTATGTATGTCCTCACCCAATTGTAGACTTCTTGGGGGAGGTGAGAGAAGAAGGGGGAAGAAAACAACAAAGTAAAAAGTGCACAGCAGAGAACACAATAAAACTTAGAAGGAAGCAAAGAAAAGATGGACAACTCTCAACACAATGTGTAGCAGTTATTATGTAGTCTTTCTGGAAATGGAAATTTATTGCCGTATATTTTGAATCCTCTCATGTTCTTCTGTACAATGGCAATGCTTTTTTTTTCTTTTCTTACTTCATTTTTAAATTTTAGTATTTAAGTTTATAATGTTTTTTTTCTTTTCTTATTATATATTCTGACGCCTTAAGACAAAATAATGTGTATTTAAGTTTAAAATAATTTTTTAAAAGATTTCCCACAAGCTATTTCATCTAAATCAATGAAGCATGTTTTGGTTTCTTTTAAAGAAAATACTGAACAAAGGAATTAATGAGCCATATCATATGACAAGTGGGGCCAACTACATTTGTCATGCCCAAATCCACATCAGGTGGAATTATTAAAGAAAGGTTATGTATTAAATAAAGGTTATGAAGGCTGTTTTTCTTTCAAAAGACAACGTGGAGGACAATATGATGAAATAGTTATACCACTGGTTACAACAGCAGATATGTGGAAGGAAGGTTCCGTAGAAAAGGAAAGTACCAGTCCTTTGTTCATTAGAGACTTGCCACTCAATAAAATATTTCCATACGAGAGCATTCATTAGAGTGAATTATTTCGGTTGTGACATTTTTTAGAAGAGAGAAACCGCTGTCAACACAAACAAGAGACCTTCCTAGCTCACCAATTCCCCTGTACCAAACCCCTAAGCAAAAAACGTCAGATCAGCCAACAATTCATGAAGGAAATTTTCTATCTGCTCATGCTCTCTTTGTGTCCTTTTGTCGCTTAGTGGTTTCAGTTCTGACTCCTCATGACCCCATGTGGAGTTTTCTTGGCAAAGATACCAGAGTGGTTGGCCATTTCCTTCTCCTGCTTATTTTACAGATGAGGAACTGAGGTAAACAGTTAAGTGATTTGCTTAGGGTCACACAGCAGTGTGTCTGAGGATCTCATTGGATACAGGAAGATGAGTATTGCTAACTCCAAGCCCAGCACTCAATCCACTGTGTTACTAGCTGCTTTGTCTTTTCATCCTACTATGCTTCAAAGTTTTTAATCAGATTTCCTTACATCACTCTCCATGGCCTTCCAGGAACACATTCACTGCTTTCTAGCCTATCACTTCCAAGTCCAGTGGTCAAACTCTACAAAAATATTCTCGGTGTTACATTCTATACTATCCCATTCAAAAAATAAGTTCCTACTATACAAAAGGCACTGAGGATTGTTTTTGTTCAAGACTTGTAATTTAACTAGCACTGGAAGGAAAGAAACAAGCATTTATTAAGTACCTAATATGTGCCAGGTCCTATGTTAAACATTTTACAGATAGTATCTAATTTGATCCTCACAAAAGAAGCACTATTATTTCTTCACTTGAAGAAACTGAAGCAGACAGAATCTAAGTGACTTGCTGAGGTTCACAAAGCTAGTAAGTGTCTGAGGCAAGATTTGAACTCAGGTCTTCCTGACTCCAGGCCCAAGGGTCTATTCACTGTGCCACCTAGCTGCCTCTGTTGGGCACTTCTAGTAGGAAATTCCCTCTACTAATGAAAATCAGCAACTTTTCTTCAACTTAAAGTCTTAGAGTTGTCTGGGGCACCAAACGGTTAAATGACTTGCCCATGGTCACACCACTAACATACTTCAGAAACAGAAACAAACCCAGATCTTCTGACTGAAACCAGAGTACCACAATGCCTCTCTATAAATGAATACAAAGGAAAAATAAATAAATAAAGAGTTCCTGCCCTCCAATTTACTTAAGAGGATATCACATGTACACATTTAAATAAACAGAAGATAATTTGGGGAAAAAGAGAGCCCTAGTATCTTGGGTGGGTAAGAAACCAGAAAAATTCTTGTATTAGCAGATATACCTGAGTTGAACCTTAAAAGAATTCCAGGATTCTAAGAAACACTACTCAAGGAAGAGGTGCATTCCATGCATAAGACTCCAGCCAATAATGGAGACCAGAAATGGAATACACATTGGAGAACAACTAGCAGGCAAATTTGGCCAGAATATGGAGGTTATCCAAAAGTCTTGGTGCAGTTTTAAGCTTTAAGAGTATCTTCTATAACACCCTGGAAAGTGCATGAAAGAGGGTTTCTATTAATATTAAAGAAGTCCAGAAAGATAGATGAGGGGCATACTTTTGAGGGCTTTAAATGCCATGCTGATTTTATATATTTTTTTTCTATAAGCAATAGTTAGACACTGAAGAGTTTGGAGTAGTAGAGTAAAGTAGTGCCATGGAATATTAATTTGTAAATTGTGTGGAAAAGAGATTGGTGAAGGGAGGAATGCACAAAAAGAAATCAATTAGGAAGCCATTACAATAAAAAGGAGAGTGGGGCAGAGCCAAGATGGCAGAGAAAAGGTAGGGATTAATATGAGCCCTCCCAAATTCACCTCCATAGAACTTTAAATTTAAACACCTTGAAACAAATTCTGGAGAAGAAGAATTCACAAAAAGACAAGGTAACACAATTTTTCAGCTAAAGACAATTTAGAAGGTCTGTAAGAAAGATCTGTCATACTGGGGTGAAAGTGAAGTGTAGTCTAGTGCAGGCCACCCCAGGAAACCAACAGCAGACCTCTGGAGGCAACTGAATCAGCCACAGCTGCTTGCAGCTGTAGACTGTGGAGCTCTCATCCCACACATAGTGAGGGGCTCTGACAACTGGTCACAAGAAAGTTACAGGGGTTCCTTTGCTGACACTGGGTGTAGGACTCTGTTGCACTTAGCATACATGGATCCAGGTCACAGTCCCATGGCAAGGAGGAGCACTAGTACACCAAGCTTCCAGTTGCAGGGGAACGGGCACCCTAAGCACAGTTCCAAGGTGGAAAAAAGTGCTTGTGATCACTCACCAGGAGAGTAGTAAACACACTTCTCCTTAGATCATATCACCTTGGAAGAACTGAAAACTGCTGCACAAAAAACCTAAAGACTGGGACAGTGCTTCCTCAACCCCAGAAGCAGAGGCCAACTTTAACATCAAGTTAAAAGTCACAAAAATAGGTTGGAAAAAATAAGCAAACTAAAAAAAAAAAAGAAGAACTTGACAATAGAAAGTTACTATGGTAATAGGAAAAATCAAAACACAAACTCAGAAAAACACAACAAAGTTAAAACTGCTATATCTAAACCTTAAAAAAATATTAATTGGTGTCAGGCCACCCCCCCCCAAAAGTATTCTTGGAAGAGTCCAAAAAGTATTTTAAAAGTCAAATAAGAGAAGTAGGGGGGAAACTGGGGAAAGAAATGAGAATGACACAAGAAAATCATGAAAAAGAGTCAACAGCTTTGTAAAGAACACACACACACAGAGAAAACACTGAAGAAAACAATACCTTAATAAAAACAGGATAGGCCAAATGGTAAAAGAAGTACAAAAATTCACTGAAGGAAAGAGCTTCTTAAGAAATAGAACTGATTTATATAAACTGATACTGAGTGAGAAGAGCAGAACCAGGAGAGCTCTGTATACAATTACAGACACATCGTATCTGTGATGACTAACTGTGATAGACTGGGCTCCTCTCAGCAATGCAAGGTTAGCAGACAACTCCAAAAGACTCAAGATGGAAAGGAAATCCACATCCAGAGAAAGAACTATAGAGTCTGAATGCAGAGTGAAGGAAACTACTTCCTCTCTCTTTTGTGTTTTGTTTTGTTTCATTACTTCTTTCTCTTGTTCACTCCATTGGTTATAATTCTTTACCACTTGACTAATGCTCAATATGTAGATATTTGTAGAACTTATGTCTGATTACATGCCTATATGGGGAGGGGGAAGGGGAGAAAATCTGGATATCAAGGGATTGTGGAACTGAATGTTGTAATCTAAAAGTAAACAAACAAATTTATAAAAAATAAGAAATAGAATTGACAAAATGAAAAAGGAAATACAAAAGCTTACTAAACAAAATAATTCCTTAAAAGCTAGAATTGGCCAAGGGGAAGCTATTCCATGAGATATCAAGAAATGATAAAACAAAATCAAAAGAATGAATAAAATAGAAGAAAATGTGAAATATCTCATTTGAAAAACAACTGACCTGTGAAATATGTCCATGAGAGATAATTTAAGAATTACTGAACTACCCAAAAACTATGATCAAAAAAAGAGCTTAGTCATCATCTTTCAAGAAATCATCAAGGAAAATTATCCTGATATCTTAGATTGAGTGGGTAAAATAAAAATGGAAAGAATCCATTGATCATCCCCTGAAAGAGATCCCAACATAAAAACTCCCAGGAATGTTATAGCCAAATTTGAGAGCTTCCAGGTCAAGGAGAAAATACTGCAAGAAGCCAAAAAGAGACAATTCAAATATCATAAAGCCACAGTCAGACTAATACAAGATTTAGCAATTTTAAAGGATCAGAGGGCTTGTAATATGATATTCTGAAGGGCAAAGGAGTTAGGATTACAACCAAGAATCACCTATCCAGCAAAATTGAGTATAATCCTCTAGGAGAAAAAAAATGGACATTTAAAGTAAAAAAAAAAAAACTTTCAAGCATTCCTGATGAAAAGACTAGAGCTGAATAGAAAATCTGACTTTCAAATACAAGACTCAAGAGAAGCACAAAAAGGTAAAAAGGAAAGAGAAATTGTAAGAGATTCAATAAGGTTAAACTGTTTATATTCCTAAGTGGGAAGATACTTGTAACTCCTAAGAGCTTTCTCATTATTAGGGCATTTGTCATAGATAGACATAGGGTGAGTTGAATATGATGGGATGATACCTAAAAAAATAAGGTTAATGGACAAAAAAGAGGAATGCACTTCGAGAAGGGCAAAGGGAGAGGTAGAATGGGGTAAATTATCTCACTTAAAAGAGGTACAAAAGAACTTCTACAGTAGAAGGGAAGATGGGGGAGAGGAAAGGGGTAAGTGTTTGAACCTTATTCTCATTGGAACTGGCTGGAAAAAGGGGAAAATATACACACTCAGTTACAGAAATCTATCTTTAACATGGAAACAGAAGGGGAAGGGGATAAGAGAAGGGAGGTGGTGCTGATAGAAGGTAGAGAAGATTGGGGGATGTTGTGGTCAGAAGCAAAACACTTTCAAGAATGGACAGGGGAGGGATGTGAATGGGGAGGGAAGGAGGAATGTGAAAGGGGAGGGAAGAAGAGAGGGAGGGGAAGAGAGAGAAAGAAACAGGGGAATAGGATGGTGGAAATATACATTAATCCTAACTAAAAAAAAATTTACAGCAAATTTCTCTTATAAAGACCTCATTTTTCAAATATTTATAGAACTGAGTCAAATTTATAAAAATAAAAGTTATTCCTCAATTGACAAATAGTCATAGAATATAAAGAGGCAGTTTTCAGATGAAGTAATCAAAGCTATATATAGTTATATGAAAAAATGCTCTAAATCACTATTGATTAGAGAAATGTGAATTAAAACAACCCTAAGGTACCACCTCCATATCTATCAGATTAGCTAATATGACAGAAAAGGAAAATGACAAATATGGGAGTGGATGTGGGAAAAATGACATTAATGCACTGTGGGTGGATTTGTGAACTGATGCAACCATTCTGGAGAGCAATTTGGAACTATGCCCAAAAAAACTATAAAACTTTTGACCCAGCAAACCACTACTAGATCTGTATCCCAAAGGTAAAGCACCTATATGTACAAAAATATTTATAGCAGTTCCTTCTGGGATGGCAAAGAATTGGAAATTGAGGGGATACCCATCAACTAGGGAATAGCTGAACAAGTTGTGGTATGTGATTGTGATGAAATATTATTGTACTTTAAGAAATGACAAGCGAGGGGCAGCCAGGCAGCACAGCAAGTAAGAGCACTGGCCTGGGGATCGAATCGGGCTCAGACACTTAGCACCCACCCAGAAACACCTGGCTGTGTAACCTTGAGCAAGTTACTTAACACCAATTGCTTTAAAAAAAAAAAATGACAAGCAGACTGCTCCCCCCCAAAAAAAAACAACTGGAAATACTTATATGAACTGATGCAAAGTGAAATGAGCAGAGCAAGGAGACCATTGTACACAGTAATAGCAACATTCTATGACGATCAATTCTGAATGACTGAGCTATTCTCAGCAATACAATTTAAGACAATTCTAAAGGACTTAATGGTAAAAAAAAAAATACTAAAAAAAACCTGATGGAGTATAAAAGGGATTGAAGCATACTCTTTTAAACTTTATTTTTCTTTAGGGTTTGTTTTTTTGGGGGTTTTTTTTGGTCTGTTTCCTTTTACAACATGACCAATATAGGACTAAGTTTTGCATGACGAAGTATATATAATCTATAACAAACTGCTTACCTTCTGAAGGGTGAAGGGGAGGGATGGAGAGAACTTAGGACTTAAAATTTTTAAAAAACAAATGTTAAAATTAGTTTTACACATAATTAGGGGGAAAATATTTAATAAAAATAGGAAGGGAGAGAGGGAAACGTGTATTTATTAAGTGCCTAATATATATCAGGCACCATGTTAAGTACTTTATAAATATTATATCTTTTGATCCTCATAACAAACTTGAGAGGTAGGGGCTATTATTATCCCTCATTTTACAGTTGAGGAAACTGAAATAGAATTTAAATGACTTATTAAGGGGTCACAGAGCTAGAAAATATAGGATATGAACTCAGGTCTTCCTGACTCCTAGGGCTAGCGTTGTATTCACTGTGTCACCTAGCTGCCAATAGTACAGGTGAGAAGTGAAAAAGAGATAAAATAAAGAAGTATCTGTGTGAGAAGAGAATGGGATACTGGGACTGATGAGGTATGGGCTCTGGGAGTCCCCTCCAGCCCTCCTTGAGTCCTTGAGGTACAGGTTCTGGGAACTTCCCTTGGTCTCTAGATTAAATTGTCTCATTTGATGGGGCATTTGCATGAAGCAATAAGCCTTACATTGTGGCTAGCCCCAGACTTCTAGCCTAGTTACTAAGTGCTAACTACTAGCCTAGTTACTAGCCTAGCCCTCCATTGTTCATCTACTTCCCACCCTTGAGCATATCAAAATATCTGTACACCCTTGAACTGGCCTAGCTCACCATAGTCTGTAGCCTCCAGCTACCCGCCACCCTTAATCACTCATTGACCTCATTAACTCCTCCTGAAGACCCCCCCCCAAACTCCTCCTCTAGACCACCCCTAGATTCCTCCCACAACCTTCTGTATATAAGACCCCATCTCACACCACATGGTGTGAGAGCCACATAAAATGCCATAGAATAGTGAGAGCACCATATTTTACTCTGTGTCTAATGCAAGTGAACTTTTAATAAATTTTACTTTTCTTTGGCTGATAAGACTTGAGTCGAATTCATTCAGCAGGACCTGGTGTGTTGGTATTTTGGGGTCTCCAGAGCAACCTTAACCCTCTTAGTGGGTAACCTCTTCAGGACCAAGTACAAAAGATGCTGTGGAAGTGGAACTGACAAGACCTGACAACTAAGACTTGGCAACTAGTTGGTTATGCGGATGAGAAAGAGGGAAGAGGCAAAGAAAACAGCTTCCATACAAACCTTGATTATTAGAAGGATGGGTGTAACCCTAAAAGAAATAGTCTCAGGATGACTGGGCTACCCTACTACCTATAAAGAACTTCATCATAACTCAGTTACCCAGGAAATAGTAATTTCTACTATGACCTGTAGTTTCCACTTTGGGTTTATTCCTTTTTTTGTTGTTCTCTCCACCTCCCTTACACTTATCTAACAATAACCTGAAGTTAATAACTACATAGGAGAGGTGAAAGCTGCCCAAGCTTACTTGAAGCTCAACTAAAAGCAATCAAAATGGCCTAAAAAAGGATTTACCACCATCACACTAGAGAACACTGGGGTGCTTTGGGGTCTAAATCTGGCCACATCTCACAACCACCAATTGCTAAACTAAAAAATTCTCCTTTCCCCACTATTTGAGTACTAAATCTTGTGGCCTATCAGTTAGCATTCCTTTCCTCACTTCAAAAGTTTAGATTACAACAAGGGGATGTTAAACTCCAAGCATGTGAAGATTTTCCCTGGTGAAATGGACAGATGAGAACAATTTATTCCAAGGGCCATGAAGCGGCTGAAGCAGGTACTGTGGAACACTTAAATCTTGGCTAGATATAGAAGATGCCAACTCTTCTATATTTCATTTATCCATTTCATATGGGGCTGGGCTGGACTTAAATGACTGGAGAAGAGTGAGGCTTATGACTGTGCAACTCTGCCTCACTTAAGTCTAATGCAAGCATAAATCAAGACATCACCCATGATTTCACCGGTCCCTTCAAAATCGACAAACAAGAACTATTCATTGCAACTAACCTACTAGTTGATCAATGTGTACAATATACCATTTCCCAGTCACATGTGAAATATTTTGTCACTTAATGTCCAAGAAATTCCAAATTTTCTTTATGGATCAATTCATTAGTCACTCCTACCTTATTTCCTCATCCACCCAGTTTATGCACTCTTCCTCTAAAGTTATAAGGTACATACTTTACAGAGTCAGCCATTGGGACAGAATCAGTATGAGTGTCACCCATGTTTTTTTTTTTTTGATCCCCATGTTTTAACCTTGCTTTGGGTACAGGGCTCTGACAGCCTGGAGGAGAGGGCTCAATCGCTTTAGGACCAATCCCATCTGCAACAGACAATTCCCATCAACAGAAGGCTAATCCCATCTCTTTAGCCCTAACCCTATCCCCCAATGATGCTTGCAATGAGGAGCTAAGGAGACACTAATTCTACCTCCTCATTAAAAGGTCTACTAAATATGATTTTCTTTCTGTTTTGTTTTGGTTTTTTTTGCTTTTTGGAGGGGGAAAGGCAGGGCAATTGGGGTTAAATGACTTGCCCAAGGTCACAGGCCTAGTACTGTCTGACGGCAGATTTGAACTCAGGTCCTCCTGACTCCAAGGCCGATGCTCTATTCCCTGTGCCACCCTATCAAACAGGATTTTCTTAACCTTATATATAAATTGTTTTGCTGTTGTTGGACAAAGGTATGAGGTCATCATATTAACTTGAAAAACAAGCCTAAATGGTTCTTTAAGAAGCACCACCTTGATTTAGTACCAGATCTGGAAAATACCTAAATAAAGTTTATCCAGGAAAGAAACTGTTTCCAAAAGATCCAAAATGAGAAAGCTTTACAAAAGATGATTTTGGAGTTGTTTTCTAAGATGTCATCTTTGGCCAAAGATGTTCTTCTTATAGCTGTATGAAATGAAAAAGACAGTATTGCCAAGAAAGTAGAATTCCATAAGACATTCAGCAGAAGACAACTTTCCTTGGTGAAAACTTTACATCTATGATTTATCTCATCTGGCCCTGCTTGAATAGTTGGAATCCCAGGAGATAGCTGACTGCATGGACCACACCCCTGCTCTGAAGCAGTTTGTCTCAGTCATGAAGAGCACTCCACAACTGCAGCTTTCTCCACTGATATGAAGACAAATAAAGCCTTCTTTTATCTCTACTTTCAAAATAATCCCAGTCTTTCTTTGCCCATGGGTTGTGAGGTGGCCTATCAAAACACCAGCTACAGAATCTACTGCTTCTCCATTGTATATTCCCAATATATCTTCACAACAAAATAATCTCATTTGAGCTTGTCTAAGGTCTGATAATCCTTATTTTCCAAGAAATTCTCAATTAAAATTTCTAAATATTCTAAAAAAATAAAAATAAAAGCAGCTGTTTGTTGTTCTTCAGTTGATTCAGTCCTGTCTGCCCTTCATAATCCCATTTGCGATTTTCTTTGCAAAAATACGGGAGTGATTTGCCATTTCCTTTTTCTCCAACTCACTTCACAGATGAGGAAACTGAGGCAAACTGGGTCAAGGGACTATCCCATGATCACACGGCTAGTAAGTATCTGAGGTGGGATTTTGAACTGAGGTCTTTCTGACTCCAGGACCAGATCTCTATCCACTGTGCCACCTAGTTGCCCTCACATAAAAACAGCTGGAAAGTTGGAATTTGTAGGCCCACCACACTATAACTACCTGATGCCCTGGGATGCCAATAAACTCCCTTTGTCTTATTTCCTGAGATTGCTTTTAATTGACAGGGTGAGGCCTAAACTAACATCTCCTTTTAATCATACTCCAAATTCAGTACTCTATCTAGAGGCATCAAGGTGACACAGAGGACAGAGTGCTAAACCAGGAATCAGGAAGACCTGAGTTCAAATTTGAGATCTGACATTTATTAGCTGTATGATTCTGAACAAGTCACTGAACCTCTGTCTGCCTCAGTTTCCTCAACTGCAAAATAGAGGAGAAAATAGCAGGGTTCTTCTGAGGATCAAATGAGATAATATTTGTAAAGTGCTTAGTGCAGAGCCTGGAACACAGCTGTACTTAATAAATACTTGTTCCAGACACCTCCCCCACCCCCACTCACTACAAAACCTAGTTTCCTTGATAAGGAACTCAATATACTTACTGAGGAATCTCATTCTACTTTAAAATAACTCTTAATTGTTAATATTTTCCTTACATCAAGTCTACATTTCCCCCCCCAGGTAGTCACTGTATTTTATTGGAAAACATTGATCTATATTTTTCTTCACAGCTTGAACTGATCACAGTATTGCCCAGTTTAAAAAACAGAACAAAACAAAATAAAAGCACTCCCCAAATAGCCATAGCCTCATCCCACCTTGCTTGCCCACCATGGCCCTTGGCTGGATTTCCTCCTCCCCTTCCCCTGGGAGGAAGGCACCAGGGGGTGGTTCAGGAGAGTGGACTCTCGTGTGTCAGGAGGCCTGCCTCCTTGCCAGGCCCGAGAAGGATCAGTTTGATTCATCTGGGCATTAGGGGTTGGGTGTGAGAGGGAGAGAGAGGGAAAGAAGAAAGAACCTAAGGAGGAAAAAAGAACCAGTCTGCCTATGGCTGCTTTTTCATCCCAAATGTTAAGTTAAGAGAAAAATGGCTGTTGGTAAGAAGAGAGTCTGCTGATCATGCTTTCCTGCGGAGGGAGGAGTGACTAGCAGACACAGCACAGACCTAGCTCAGAAAGTCCCTACAGAGACGCGAGGCGGGGCAGAGGAGGGGCCGGGCCTCCTACATTATTACTCTTATTGCAGCTATGATCAATGATGGTAGCTGGGTCAACCCCCACCTGCAGGCTATATATGAATTTTGCCTGAAAAATAAAATCAGAGCACATAGCCAAGCGACCATTGACACATTCGCTCAAACTGTGGGGCTGGAGCAGAAGGGGCGGGACAGGGAAGGGAAAAGGGCAGGATATTAGCACCAGATATTTACAGAACAGCTCAAGAGATTGCTTTAGGAGTATGGACACTTACAATTTATACAAGGTGCCAAAGGAGCAGGGACACCTCTCCTGTCCTCTCCCACAGGCAAAAACTTGGTCTAGCAATCGCTGATGATTTGGGAATAAAAGCCAATGGGTTTTGTAATGTTGTCCATCCCGAACTTACTTTCTTCATCTGTCTTAGCCCTACAACCAGTGTCTAGAATTACCTTCTCCTCAATTTCAAAGGCTACATGAGGTAGCACCCCTTTTTCCTCATGCCCACCAACCCCCCACCCCAACACCTCATGTTGGAACTCCTCTAGACCTTTCGCCATGGCCCCCCAAATGTTTCGAACACAGAACCACAAGTGCCAGACGCATGCAAACATCTAAAGGGTTTGGCTTTCCTGCCCCAGGTAGTGACACTCTCCCCACGCTGCTGCACTCTCGGCATGCGACCAACACTGGCCACCGAAAACGGTAAGAAATCAAAGGGAGAGGAGGAGACCTACAGGGAGCCATGAAGGCTCCTGAGTAACTTTTCAAGTCAAGCCCCGCTTGGTTTTGTGGGGTGGAGTCAGCTCAGGCGCTGAGACGTCCCAGGGCAGAGAGGGAAGAAAGAAGGGAGGAGGTCAAAGAGCAGTCATGCAACTTTGGACAAATCTCGTGTTGCTTTATGTCAGATTCTCAGTTATCAGTCAGGGTTGGCTTAGAACCAGGTTGTGTAAGAGTGTCGGAGAAAGAGCGTGTGCCAGCGAGAGGAGAGAAAGACCAAAGGAGAACGGGCATCACCAGTTACCCGTGGCCTTCACTTCACGGTCATCATCTGCACCAACTCTTCATAATTAACTTGGCCATCATCATCTATGTCCGCCTCTCGGATCACCTCGTCCACTTCCTCATAGGTCAGCTTCTCCCTAAGGTTGGTCATCAAGTGACGAAGCGCGGCAGCACTGGTGTAACCATTGCCATCCTTGTCAAAGACTCGGAATGCCTCTCAGATTTCTTCCTCTCTGTCTGTGTCCCTCATCTTCCTTGCCATCAGGGTCAGGAATTCAGGAAAGTCAATGGTCCCATTTCCATATGCATCCACCTCATTGATCATATCTTGGAGCTCAGCCTCAGTTGGGTTCTGACCCAGGGACTGCATCACTGTACCCAGCTCCTTGGTGGTGATGGTCCTGTCTCCATCCTTATCAAACAGGGAAAAGGCTTTCTTGAACTCTGCAATCTGCTCCTCAGTTAGTTGGTCAGCCATGGTGGGGCATGGGCGCTCTGGGCACCAGAGGAGGAAGAAGAGGAGAGGAAGGAGGAAGAGGGAGGATTGGGGGTCCAGTGGCGCTGGGAACTGAGGCTCCCAGCTCAGCAGGGGGCATGGCTCCTGCCGGATCCGTTACCTCCACTGCATACTCACACCCAAGTCTAAATGTTTTTATGCCACTTGTACCTATTGCTCTCTTTTCCTGGGGGGTGGGGAGGTGGAGGTGGGGGGGAAAGGATTGCAAACAAAAACATAGCTACTTCCTTACCACAAGTAAGTAAGGAAGACCCATGTTTTCTATAATTTAAGCTAAATATTCCCATTTTCTTCAACAATCTTTTTTAAATGCATGGTATCCATTTCTCTACTATATACTGGACTGCAAAGGTATGATTTTAAGGAGAGGATGTATGAATTAATTGGCATGTGAAATAGGAAATTAGCATCCTGAAAGGAGAAAGAGTATTTAAGCCTATAGCCATAATGACACAGCTAAGCCAGGAGGTTGAACAATAGGCCTATAGAACAATTTCTCTAGCATGGCAGTACAAAGTATGGAAAGCAGTGGAGAATATAAGGAGCTGCTATAAAAGACATGCTCTGAGGAAAAGGCATGAGTCCAACAGTCATCTCCTTAGACACCCCACATCATCCCTTCTAATCCAATAGGATTACAGTATTATAGAAGGAAGCATTATGGAAGGTAGATCAGAAGTCATCTAGTCCAACCCCTTCATTTTACAGATAAGGAAACTGAGGACCATAGGGTTTAAGTGATTTGAAAAGTTACTCAGGTAGTAGTAAGTAGCAGAGCTAGGATTACCTTTAAGTTTGCAGTTTCCTTTACAATTGGTTTTCCCCACTTTATCAAAGCAATCAAAAAACCTAAGGATCAATCTGGCCTCACTTTTTGGTTTATGATTTTTACTTCACTTTCTCTCCTCCTGTACAGGAATTCTCCTTCCTCCATCCATGATTTGGCTATTCACCACACTTCAGTCCTGCCCTAGCTGGGTTTTAAAAGGAATCACTGTTTTTCTTTTCTTTTCTTCTTAAACATTAAAAACTATTTACTGAGGTACATAAAAATAATTTTTAGAATGTCTAATCAGGCCAGATGGGGTTTCTGATGCTATTATGGTATTTAAAATGTCTACAGCAAAGGAACATAATACACATAAAATCTGAGAAAAACAGAAATTACCAATCTAAAAAAGAATTATTTTTGCCCAAGAAGATGTCACCAAAACAATGGTGTCATAAAAACATGCAGCATATAGCACAAGAGTCATGTATCAAGGAAGACGTCAGGATCAAGCAAAGAAATGGCCTTAGAATGGAAGTTCCAAGAGTAGCTTGTGGATACCTTTTTTTCTCTCTGAAAAAAGTTATTCTGTTTCATTATTTAAGTTGTATTTTGGGCCTGAGAAGATGGACACACAGATCTCATCACTATCTAAAAAACAAGTGATCCATTGATGTAATAGAGATAGCATCCTTGTGCAAAGAAACACGTTATAACTGGTTGATGAGCCAGGATTTTTTTTACAATAAATCCTGAAAAAAGTGGAAATAATTTCTTCAAAGGCTACATATAGATCAGATGGAAGGAAGAAAAAAGGTTAGGAAAGTCTTTTGATCCAAATTGCTAAGCTGAAAGATAAATGTTGTCTGGAAATATTTTCATACATAACACTGGCTTAAGTCTATTAAATAGCTGCTTTGAAATTCAGAGCTAAGGACTGCAGTCCTCTGAAGTCCTTTTCCACTAATAGTGGGAGGGCAAGGGGGAAAAATGGGGCATAGGACACTAAAAATCACACAATTTACAAACCATCTAATAAATAATAAATGTTTCAATTCTTTTTTTTTTTTTGCTTTTTGGAGAGGGGAAGGCAGGCAATTGGGGTTAAATAACTTGCCCAAGGTCACATAGCTAGTAAGTGTTAAGTCTCTGAGGCTGAATTTGAACTCAGGTCCTCCTGACTCCAGGGCCAGTGCTCCATTCACTACGCCACCTACCCAGCCCCAAAAGTTTGCATTCTTACCAAGCTACATCCATACTGACATTCTCTTCATAAAAAATTTTTAAAATTAAAAGAAGCATTTATTAAATACTTACTAGGTACTAGGCACTGAGCTAAGCACTAGGGATGCAATGACAAACAAAAAACTTGTATCACCAGCCTCAAGGCATCTGCATTCTAATAAGGAAGGGAAAAAACAAGGGGTATACACTTTCAGGCAGGATGTGGAGATGGATGGCAAGTGGCATGGAAGATGATTTCTAGGCAGTAAAAATAGTGAAATTTACTTTTCAGTGCTGGGTGGCCAAAGGAAAGAGTTTAAAGTATTCACTGGGGAAGGGGAAGAAAGATGGGAGATGAATTCATCAATCAACATTTATTAACTACCTACTATAGGCCAGTGTGGGAATGTGACCTCTAACTCCAAAGAAGAATGTAAACTACCTCGAACAAATAAATGTAAACAGCAAAATAAGTTCCAGCTATATTCTTGGAACATTTGCAGGTGACCCTTGGCCATCCTAGGCAACATGCCTTCTTTGTTCTGTTTCTATATAATATCTTACCTAGCCTGGAGTTGGTGTGGGGATTCATCATTACACCAATCTGTTCTCATGTCACCAAGGACTGGGTCTCATGAGTAAACTCCTCTAAACAATCTAATTAACCCAATAAATCTACACTTAACAACCAAGTTGACATGGGCTCCTCTTTCTTTGGTATCTCTGTATTCTCTCATTGATAGGCCAAAATTAGCACAAGTAGCAGAGAACTGATCCATACTTTGCTGCATCTCGGCTTCAGAGGCTGCACTGAGTACACAGTCATCTGCAAACAGAAAATCATGCACCAACACTCCCTCCACTTTGGTCTTGGTTTGTAGCCTTTTCAAATTGAAGAATTTACCACTGGTGGAGTAGCTAACCTTGATGCCATGTTCATCCTCATTGAAAGCATTTGAGAACATGGCAAAAAATATGCTAAAAACTTCTTAGCACAGGAGCAAGCACACAACCTTGTTTCACTCCACTGGTGACTGGGAAGGCACAAGAGTATTGTCCATTATCTAGAACCCAGGCAAGCATACCATTATGAAAGTGACAAACAATGCTGATGAACTTCTCCAGAGAGCCAAATTTCAACAATTTTCCATAAGCCCTCACAACTAACAGTATCAAAGACCTTGGTCAGATCTACATTGTGTACACACCTCTGTTCTTCTCCTGGCATTTCCCCTGGAGTTGTAGGGCAGCAAACAACATATTGACTGTTCCTTGACCCTTTCTGAAGCCACATTGGCTCTCAATGGCCTAACAATTAACACCAAGAAAACACAGATGCTCCATCAGCCACCACCACACCATCCATATATACATGGAACCATCAGTTACGACAAATGGAGAAGTTTTGAATGCTATGGATAAAGTTCCCTTAGCTTGGTAGTGTACTTTCCAGGGATGTACACATTGATAATGAAGTTGATATACACATTTCCAGAGCTAGCTCAGTGTTTGGGATAATCCTAAAGAAAATATGCAATAAGAGGCATTTGACTGACTACCAAACTGAAGGTCTACAGAGCCATGGTGCTGACTTCATTGGTGTATCTCTACGAAACCTGAACAGTCTACCAGCGCCATGGAGAACTCACACAGGGCAAGCATTCACATGGTGGTCAAAAGAAGCAATACAAAGACACTCTCAAGGTCTCTCTTAAGAATTTTGGAATTGTGTAACATGGGAGACACTAGCACAGGACCGCTCAGCATGGTGTGCCCACATCAGAAAAGGTGCTGTGCTCTATGAGCAAAGCAGAATTGAGACAGCTCAAAGGAAACACAGGATGCACAAATTTGGAAAATCCACCCCAAATGTCTACATGGACTATTTGTGCCCGACCTGCGGTTGAGTATTCCGAGCTCCTACTAGTCTGGTCAGCCACAGTCAGACACATTGAAACTTGACTTTAGCATACTGATGTCATTTTGGTCCTCTTCCAGAATGAAGGACAACAACCAACCAGTATTGTCTCAGAACATCTGAGTCCCTGTGATCGAAATATCAGGGCAAAACAGATCAGTACCCTTACATCTGGCCTTACAATTGGCACAGCTGGCAAGATAGTCTGCCCCCCTACAAACTTTGTGTCCTTATAGTCAGGTACTGAGCTAAATGCCAGCGATACAAAAAGAGGTAAAAGACAGTCATTGCCCTCAAGGAGCTCACAATCTAATAGGGGAAATAACAACAAAAAAAAAGAAGAAAAGAAGGAAATAACACATAAAAAAGCTATATACAGGACAAATAGGAAATAATTAACAAAGGGAAGGCAACAGAAATAAGAGGGATTATAGAAGGTTTACTGTAAAAGAGGGAATTTTAGCTGGGATTTACAGAAAGCCAGAAGGCCTGAAACCTGAGCTGAGGAGGGAAAGCATTCTGGGCATGGGAGACAATCCAGAGAAAATGTGTGGATGCAAGAGATGGAATGGTTTATTCAAGGAAGAGTCAGAAGGCCAATGTCACTGGATCAACAAGTATATGTCAGAGAGTAAGGTATAAGAAGACTGGAAAGGTGGAGGGGGGTAAAGAATGTTGGTGGGGGTGGGGTGGCTTTGAATGGAAAACAAAGCATCTTGTATTTGATCCTAGAGGCAACAGAAAGCCAATAGAGTTTACTGAGTAGAAAGGTGACAATGGTGACAAGGTCAGACATGTTTTAGGAAAATTATTTAGTGGCTGAATGGAAAGTAGACTGGAGTGGGGTCAGACTTGAGGCAAGCAAACATGTCAGCAGGCTACTGCAATGGTCCAGGAGTGAGCATGGCAGTGTCAGAGGAGAAAAAAAAAATATTTCAAGCAATATCACTTCCATAAAGAGCAAAAAAACACCAGAAGAAGGGGTATATTCAAGAGATTTTGCAAAAGCAAAACAGACAAGCCTTGGCAACAGATTGGGTATGGTGGGTATGACAGATAGTAAGGAGTTGAAGATAACTCCTAGGTTGGAAGTCTGAGGGACTAGGTGAATAGAGTTGCCCTGTACAGAAATAGGAAGGTGGAGGTGGGGAAGATCTAGATGAAGATGATGAGCAGTCACCACAGAGAGGAAATGGTCAGAAAGTTATAAAAAATACCATAAATATACTCAAAACAAAAAAAATGGTGAAAAGCTAAACAGAAAAGCTTACACATATATCCCCACTCAAAGAGTTTTTCCCATATACTGAGAAAACATGATTCAGGATCAAGAAATATAAAAGGCACATATGGACTCTATGATTAGTTTTTTCAAAGAGAGTAGAAGGCACTGGATGTGGTAAGGACTGAACAACATCATTCACAAACAAAAATAAATTGACTATATCTTAAGAGAAAGGAAATGACTTGCTACAGATATAGCAATCATTCCCAAAGAAAATATCCCTGTGCAGTCATGTTATTGACAAACTGAAATAAAAATTGAAATAAATACCAATTTTACAAGAAGGATAAAAATGAAAAAAAAAAAACACTTTGTGTACAATAATGGCAGATCCAACACAACTGGTTGAATAAACTTGACTCAATATGTAAAAAACTCAAAGTAAAGACAATGAATATTTTAGAGGGATTTAAACCAAAACAAAGTAGACACTACCACAAGGAGGCTTAAAACCAGAGAAACCACATCAGCCACCAAGTACTTAGAGACATGGTAGCAAAGAACAACACTAGTTTGAGAACAAGCTTGATGCGAAACATTACAGAGGAAATTGAAAAAAAAAACATCTCAAGCAATATCACTTGAGTAAAGAGCAAAAAAGCACCAGAAGGCTACAAAAATAACCAGCAGGGAGCATGGCCTACAATCCAACTGGGCCAGGTCATCCCAGGAACATTTGTAAGTCAGTCAAAAAGCATTATTAAGTGATTACCTTATTCTATAATCTAGTTTCTTTCCTCTGTCTTTTATAAATCTATTACTATATGGCTTGTGACCTCAGTACTTAATTGAAACTGCTTTCTTCCATGACCTTTTAATTTAATTCTAATGGTCTTTTCTCAATACTGAAACTACTAAAATGAACAGGATTCTACAACTGAAGGCAGGAAGACCCAAATTCAAATTTTGCCTCTGACTCTTTCTGGAAGTATGACTTTGGGAAAATCACTTAACCATTCAATTTTGGTTAAAAGCACCTACCTTTCAGAACTGCTATGAAGATTAACATATGCAAAGTGCTCTATAATCCTTGAAGTATTATTTTATTTTTAGTTCCTAATGTTGTTCCTATTATTAATATGACTTTTTAAATTGACTACTGTGATTCAATTTCTAACCCTAACCCTAATTTCATTTTGAACCCAGTATTTCTATCATACTTTCTCCCCACACCCTCTCATCTAAGAACCTCCCCTCATATTTCACAAAAAAAAAAAAAATTAGGCTATTCACTGAGAGATCCCTCTTCTTACCTACTCCTCATTTCATATCACTGAGATGCCTTTTCTTATTCTCTACTTCATACCATCTCACCTCCTTGTGCAGGCAAACCCATCTATATATACATATGATACCATTCTGTCTTCCTCAATCATCCCCATTCTCCCTGTTACCTTCCATTTCACCCTATCTACTAGTTTCTTCTATGCTGCCTTCCATGTTTGCATATGCCTTTGGTTTTTGAATGCCATTAGGCTCCTCTCATGTGTTCCAGTTGAGATTTACAAAGCAGGGGGTCCACTGCCCATACAAAAGCTGACTAAAATTTTCTGGGTTATATGACAAGAAGAGGCTATTCCCAGGAGTTTAAGGGTATCTCCTTCTCCATATCTATAAAGGAAAAGAAAATAGGTTGTCCTGTGACAATCACAAGGGGTTCTCTCTCTTAGTCATTGCTGGTCAGATTCTTGCCAAAGTCCTCCTTCATAGGCTGATCCTTCACCTGGGGTATAGTCCTTTACCCAAGAGGCAGGATGACTTCAGAAAGAGCCAAGGAGGGGCAGCCAGGTAGCACAGCAAGTAAGAGCACTGGCTCCAGTGTTGAGAAGACCTGGAGATCGAATCCCGGGCTCAGACACTTAGCACCCACCCAGAAACACCTGGCCGTGTAACCTTGAGCAAGTTACTTAACCCCAATTGCTTAGGGGCAGCCAGGTGGCTCAGCGAGTAAGAGCACCGGCTCCAGTGTTGGGATGACCTGGATCAAATCCTGGGCTCAGACACTCAGCACCACACCCAGAAATAACTGGCTGTGTAACCTTGAGCGAGTTACTTAACCCCGATTGCTTTAAAAAAAAAAAGAAAAAGAAAGAAAGAGCCAAGGAATGTTCAACTTGGTATCTACTGTCCATCAACTCCTAGGGAAATCTGAGGAACATAACAGAGGTCCATTGATCTAACCGGAGCGTTTGCTACTGTCAGTTGTGAGGGCTTGGGGAAGATCATAGCAAAATCTGATTGCCTGGAGAAGTTCATCAGTATCACACACAGATTTCATGACGGCATGTTTGTACTGGTTCCAGAGGCTCTCACACTTTCCCAGTCACCACTGGAATGAAGCAGGTCTGTGTGCTTGCTGCTGAGAAGGCAACAAGCCAAAACTAAAGTTTTGGTTCATAACTTCTTGTTTGCAGATGATTGTGTATTCAATGCAGTCTCTGAGGTTAAGATGCAACAGAGTATGAATTGTTTCTCTGCCACTTAATTCTGGCCTGATAATTAACACCAAGAAAAGAGAGGTTCTCCACCAGCCAGCACTGTACCATTCATACATGAAACCATCAACTCCAACAAATGGATAAGTTTTGAATACTGTGGATAAGTTCACTTACCTCGGCAGTATAATTTTCAGGGATATGCACATAGATGATGGGGTTGATGCACGCCTTGCCAGAGCTAGCTCAGTGTTTGGGAAGCTCCAAAGGAAAGTGTGGGAGAGAAGAGGTTTTGGGCTGCCTACCAAACTGAAGGTCTGGCTTCATTGTTGTGTACCTGTGAAACCTCAACAGTCTACCAGCACCATGAAGGAACTTCACTGCTTTCATTTGAATTGTCTTAGGGAGATTCTGAAGATCACTTGGCAAGATAAGGTACCATGGCAAGATGAGGTACTTCCTTGAATGAAACTGTCAAGCATTCAGTCTACTGCAGAGAAGGCAACTCTGATTGGATGGCCACATTGTTCAAATGCCAAATATACATTTGCCTAAAAAATTATTTTATGAAGAACTCAGTCAAGGCAAGTGCTCACACAGAGGTCAGAAGAAGTGATATATGGACACTCTCAAGGTCTCTCTGAAGATTGTAATCGTCTGTGAGACATGGGAGTCACTGGCACAGGACCACCCAACATGGTATGCCCCACGTTAAAGAAGGCATTGTGCTCTATGAGCAAAGTGGAATTGTAGTAGTTCAAAAAGAACATGAGATGTGCAAATTTAGGGAAATCTCCATTCCAAATGTTCATGTGGATTATATGGGGCCAATCTGTAGTGGAGCCTTCCAAGCTCATACTGGTCTGATCAGTCAGTCAGACACACTGTATGTACCTTGACCCTGACATAGTGATGTCATTCTGGCCCTCTTTGAGCAAAAAAGGACAATCACCATGCCTTTCCCAATGTTGGGGGTGGGGAGGGAACTCATCTCTGCTCCCCTTCCCAGTTCAAATCTTTGATAAAGTTATTTATATTTGTCATCACTTTTCCTCTCACTGGATTCTAAACTTAATTTAACCCATCTGCCTTCCTACTTCATTATTCATCTGAAACTGCTCTCTCCAAAGTCACTAATGATCTAATTGCCAAATCTAATCCCTTTTCTCAATTCTAATCCTTCTTGATCTCTCTCTGTAGCTTTCAAAGCTATCACCCTTCCCTGCTATATACTCTCTCCTCTCTGTTTTCATTACACCATTCTTTCTTGTTTCTTCTCCTATCTATGTGACTGCTCTTTCCTAATCAACTTGGATAGATCTTCATCTACATTATGCTCACTAATTTAGGGTGTTACTCAAGGCTCCTGACCCTCTTCTCTTGTCTGTTCTATCTTCTTTCTCTCCATATACATATATATATATGTATATATGTTTTTATGGGTGTATCCATGGATATGTGTGTATATATATATGTATATGTTTATTTATATTTTGTATTTATATGTGAGAGGCAGCTAGGTGGTACAGTGGATAGTGTTCAGTCTGAAGTCAGGAAGACTCTTCTTTGTGAGTTCAAATCTGGCCTCAGACCCTTACTAGCTGAATGACCCTGGGCAGTCACTTAACCTTGTTTGTCTTAGTTTCCTCATCTGTAAAATGAGCTGAAAAAGGAAATGACAAACCACTCTAGTATCTTTCAGTAAAACCCCAAATAGGGTCATGAAAAGTTGAACATGACTGAAAACTATTGAACAACAAAAATTTACATGTGTACATATACATATATATGCATATAAAGATACATATATATGTGTTGGAGGAAAAAATAATAGTAAAGTCTATAGTTCATCCAGTCCAAGATGTCTAAAAGGCAGTTGGTAGTACAAGATGGGAGCTCAGGAAAGAAGCTAACTAGAAATGGTATACAGATCTTGGTATCATCGGTAGAGAGATGATAATTGAACCAACGGGAGCAGATAAACTGTGTGTGAAATGTATATATATATATATATATATATATATGTATGGATATATGTATATATAACCAATGGAGGGATGATGGGCTAGAAAAAAACTGAAGAATGTATCAGTTAAAGGTCATAATGAAGCAAAATTCATGGTCATAAGGCACAAAAAAAGATGAGAGTTGGACATGACGGCATCAAAGGTTGCTTCCAACTTTAAATTTATGGTCATGTGAGCCTGGAAGATACAATATCCTACTATGTTTACTATTTCTCAATTTTATAATTCTATAAAAAATACTATCCCTTAGTAGAACAAAATGAAGCCTTAAAGGCTCTCTTCAAACAAGGTATATTCTTACGCACATGTTAAAATTATACAAGCTTGAAAATTAGATGTATCTGTAGAGAGACTTCTTTCCACGATTCATGATGAGTACTGATATTTTAACCAATCTTAAACAAAGAATAAAACAGAAAGTACGTGTTTACCTAAGGTGTTTGCCAATATCAGATTGGATGTCCATCCCAGAACTTAAAAAAAAAAGATTCCTACACCTAGTAAGTTTTTTTCAATAATTCCAATTCACCTATAATACCACACAAAATACATTGTGTCCCAGAACACTATGAAGCCTTCTCAGTGAGATATATAGTAATTTCAAAAGTATCATGTCAACCATTCACACAGAAAACACAGAGGATGAAATTTTTAAATGACTAGATGATATAAAGTTAGGTAGTCAGTTCATTAAGTTTGTATACAGATCAACAGATATAAATACGGCTTTCTAAATAGATTCTACATGTGAATAGGCTTAAAATTTTAAAATTGGTTTTAATATTTATTTAAAAGCAATTTAAATAAGATAGGTTTAAAATTAATCAGACATCACTTTTGGCAAATTGTGCATTGTTTTCAGTGATCCCAAGTTGCTTAGTTCAGCAAAAGTTCATCTCTTTAACATTAAATTTTTCTCAATAATGCTATAAGTCAACACTCAATTAACTACCCTTAGCTGACAATGAATAAATAAAAATTTAAGCTTCTTGAGAGCAAGCAAGGACTAGGCTTTGGTTTTGGTTTTGGGGAGGGAGGTCTTTTTGTCCCCAGTCACGAATCTAGTACCTTGCATCTTTCAGGTACTTATGTATTGCTGAATTGAACTGAGGAAGAAAACTATAAGGCCACTGGTCTTGAGAAAGCATGGTATGTGTGGTCCTTCCCACAAGTTCTCTCACTAAATACTACAGAAAGATATCAGATGCTAAAAGGAAGGCCCCATCATTTCTCCTTTCATCATTCAAAGAAGGATAAGTAAATACTCAGAGGGAAAACTGAAAACAAATAAACAATGATCCTCATACTAGAGGGTAGCTCTCATATTTCATTTCATTCACTTCATTTTCCCAAAAAACCAACCTATCTGATCTCAGACAGAGTTTGGCCTGTCTCCACTGTCCAGATAGAGAAACTGAAGTCCAGTGTTCAATGTCACTCTGGGAATAAGGAGCTTAAATAGAGCAAGAGCCTAGATTTTGTGACCTGCCTTCCCATGTCTGCCTTGGCCTATCAGACTAAGCCCTACTTCACCTTCTCACCATCCCCTGTGACTTTTCCCTCTCCTCCTGATCTATCCTCCTCACCTCTGCAGACAGGCCGGTGATCACTCCAGGCAGCAAACATGTCACTCACTTTCATGCAGGTGATCCTTTTAGATCCTTGTAGGTCATAGCCCTCATTGCAGGTAAACTGGATGCTTGAACCTAACCTGAAAGACAGTAAGTTGACATGACATTTGTTCTGCAGGTCAACTACCTTGCCCACTCCCCACTCTCTTAGTCTTCCCTAGCCACGTTTTTTCCCCTAAATAAAATTCACAATGAACAGCATGAACAACTAAAGACTTTTTCCTCTATAGTTATTATAGTTTCTGTTTCATTTAGACTTCTATAGACCATTCCTTTATATGGATTTCATGGGAATATTTTGTTTGGTGTAAGTTAAAAGGTATCTTGGTGAACAAAATATCAATTGCCAGAAAAATAAGATTAAATATTGATTACTGCTACTAGTAATGGGCAATTCAACTACATGCATTTTAAATGAAGGTTGAGGATTCAAGGTGACTCCCTAGAGAGCTGCAAACTTTGGGGGGAAAAAAAAGCAGGCCTAGAGTCCCTTACTAGGTCTCCAACACAAGTACAAACCAGCAAGAAGAACTATCTGAAGCACACATTTAATATAGTGTTCTACTTTCTAAATATGTTCAATATAGTGAACTAAGAACTGAGGAATAGGAGCAAACAGATCATGGGGAACCTCAGTATCTCCCCAAAATATAAGACCATAAACATCTCGAACACAACAATGTTTTTCAGGAACACTGAATCCAATACCATAACCATTTCTTGCATCTGCTCTAGCCACCCCCAACCCCTGGTTCCTCACATTTCCCACACACCCTACATGCAAAAAGAAGGAATCCAAATGTGACTTACCTAAAATCTGAGCCTAGTCTTTTGCCCCTTTCTGGAATACCAGGGTCTGGACACATATTATGTCCTTGGGACACACCAACCTGAGTTACTACAAGGCAAAAAACAGTACATACAGAGATAGAAAATCATAGGCAAATACTAGTCAGGCAATTGTCTCAGTGTGGATAGATGCAGAAACAGAAAAGACCTGCTGCTTTGGAGGCGGAGGCATTGTTAGAGGGTGGGGTTGGGGAGAGTAGCACTTGCAGATTTTGTGATGAGGGAAAGATATGAGATTTACCTTGAACTAATAAATCTCTTTTGATTCTAATGAAGTTGAGGCTGGAATGTGGCAATTTCATTAGGACAGAGGCAAGTGATACATACTATAGAGAATCAACCCAATTTCCTTATTCCATGACAGGGATCAGTGATAAAGGGTTCTACCTTACGCTAAGGGACAGATGAAAATCATCCCTTACAAAGCCTTTGGGTAGTAGCCTATCCCCAAGTCCTGCCATCTCCAGATGGAGGGTCCAAGTCTGTATAAGATATGGCCCTCAGCCTCAGCCCCCAAACAGACACATAAATCAAACAAAACAAAGTGTAAATATGCATGATTACAAATAATAAAGAAAGTAAGAGACAGCAGCCTGAGATCCTAAAGAAGGCTAATTAGTTTGAATATGGAAATTTCCCCTGACAAGTTCCCCATCCCAGATATTGCCCACTGCCATAGCTAACTATATAATACAAAGTAATCAGCACCTCTCACATCTGTTAAATGGTACAAGTACAAATGTAAACATGAATGGCTCTAAGAGGGATGAAGGGAGATTTAACATGATATCTTCCATTTCATATTCCACCAAAATCTCATGCACATTAATTCTGCTCAAAGTGACAACTTTCCCAAACATCTACAAAAATGTATTGTGATTCCATTTTCTTCAATAGCCTAGGCAAGGCTAAGATAAAGTAGTTACCTAAGGCACTGATACTAGGGCTGAAGACAGAAAGGCAGAGAGCAAAAACACACACTCTCAGATACCAGCATGCCCTACCATACTTATTTCATGGCAACAACTATCTCCATTGTACTGACAGATGGATTCTATAGCCTAGCCCTTTCAAAAATATGCGTAACCTTACCTGCTACTATCAAAAGCCTTTTTGTAGAAGGAGGGGCAAGGTCTGTAGCTAAGCATTTAAAAGAAAAAAGGATAAAGTCTGTAATCCACTGGCTTGTAGCACCTGGGCAAGTTACACCAAGCCATTCTGGACAGTAAATTCTTCTGAATTGGACCATTTCAATATACAGTTCAGTTTCACCTCCTGGTAGCCTGTCCTCTTTTCTGTGGTAAACAGAAAGTGAAGAGTCCATATGGATCAGCATTTTTTCCATCTGGTACTACACAAAGCAGCACTGACCTAGACTCATGGCAGCTTTTCAAAATGGGGGTTTGGAGGCCACAGTCTGTACTCAAAAGATCTCAGCAAACCCACAGTCTCACTAGGAGTTATTTTTCTCAAAGTGTGTGGAGGTAAGAGAAGAAGAGATAGGCATTTAGAGGCGGACACATAGAGACAAGAAATGTAAGTCAGTTCAAAGACCTCCCTCTGCTCCATGGAACTGAGCAGGGGACTTGGACCTCTATGAATATTTATGGTAGGGGCAGATTGGAAACAGGCCAAGGCCACTCCGGGCTAGCTTTCTAATATGCCATGGGCTATTACTATCTCAGGAAGGTGGGAGGGAGGGAAGGGGGTGGGTGCAGAGAGACAAAAATGTATTGAGCAGGATGATATGGTGTCAACTAGACAGCTGTCCAGATAGACCCTAAGCATTTAAACAGTTTCCTATGATAAATAATACAAAGACGAACAAGGTGTCTCACTCCCAAGAGATCTATAGAAAAGCTGCTTAAAAGGCAAAATTTTTGCCTCTCTTCTGAAGTATGTGAGAAACATATGAGTGGTATTAAATGTCCAAGCCTCATGCAGAGCTGAAGCAGCGTCTCTTTTAGCATCATACCACTATCTCCAAACACAGGCTGGAGAGTAATGACAGGCAATGCAAAGACAGTCTATTAGTGCAGTGAAAGGCTGGACAGCTAACAAAAGCATAATGATGTTAGAGATCAAGAGCAACAATCTTGAGTGCAATCTTATGTTGGCAAGACTGAAGTGCTAGGGTAAGTAATGTGAAGCTAGAATGCTATATAGGCAATCTGAGGCTATAGTACAAGTATAGACCACAAGAAGTTAAAGAGCCAGTGTAGACTATGAGACTAGAATGCTAATGCATTTCATGTAAGGCTAGGGTACAATTTGAGACAAATTCTAGTTTAAGACCATGTGAGACCGAAGTACTAGTACAGACAGTATTTTAATCTCCAGGTCAGACAGGCATACATGTTAAGAAAGAAAGGATCTGAATGATCAGAAAAACTTGGAAAAACTGGACCAAATTGAATGTTAAGCCCGCTAACAAAGGTTACTGTTTTGGCGACAATCACATAGACTTAACTGGTTATAACTAACCTAGCACCTTATTCTGCAGAAAATACAAAAGGTCTACATTTGTTATTTTTTCCATAAATTAAGGCCGTTGGTCCAAATTGAAAGGCTGTTTCTGCTTCTCTCCATAGAAAACATAGCGCTTCCCCTCCCCATGACGAGTTGAATGAAACCACCCTTCACAGCAGTCTCCAGATGTATCATCTCTCTCTCTTTGTAATACACTACATCAAGTTCTCATTCCCACCCCAGTCTCCTATAGTCCATATAGGTTCAGAAGAAGAAATAAATTATTCCAAACAAGGGCATTAAAGTTACCAAGTCATTTGCAGTCACAGTGGAGGGGAAGAAAAGGGCAAGGAAGAGAGAGAAGACAACCCACTGTGAGAACTGTGTGAACTGTAGGCATTTCCCAGTATTAGCTATCTTCATACATAAATAACTGAATCTACTACACACGAGATAACTGCATATACCTCCTAGTGATGTGCAAAAATTGTCATTTTTCCACTATATCCTAGAAAAAAATTTCCCCCACCCACTCTACCCCTTTTCTTTCTGTCTTAGTCCTTCAACCTCCTCTCAACAAGCCAATCTGATACCAATTCATGGAAGACCAGGAGATAAGGAAATGTTGCCTACAATCCCAAGGTACAGCAACATTTTTAGACCTGAATGCCTCCATCATAGTTACTAACCTCAGTTCTCAGTGGATAAGACCAAAACAGATTAAGTTCTAGAATGATTTGGTTTCAAACTAACTCCAACAGTACAGCAACTTCTTTTCTGGCTCTCTCTAAGCCCTGATATTCACTAAGATAAGGAAGAAGAGAGTTTAGAACAGACCCCTGTCAGAGCAGCAAAAATGCAAGGATGGAGGAGAGGGGAGAAGGAGAGTGCCATGGTAGAATTAACCCAGAACTGTAGCTTTTGATAAAATGGTAGGCAGCTGTCTTCCCCATTAATTACTAAAGCAAAAATATAATTTAGCCACAACAGCCTGGAATCAGCGACCCTTTCTGTGATGCTGTATGCTACTGACCAGCTCTTCTCTTACAGAAATATTCAACAAGCTCTTGCATTCCAAAATGAATTCATCTCAGTTGCCAGGGAAATCATGAAACTTAAATCTTAATGAACTGTTTACACTCTAAATTACAGACAGAGTTTCCTTTCCCTTTTCTGTCAATTACAGCTTCCCTATACTATTCAGAATCCCCCAATTGTAACTTCATGGTTTGCTTGGTAATTTACTGGCTATTGAAAGATGGGAGAAAAAGGCTGAGCTTCATCCTATACTCCCCAAAACAAAAATAAAGGCACTTTACTATAGTTCCCCAGGGGCAATACACTATTACATTGAGCAGGATGTTTCATTGCTGTTAAATTTTGACTATAAGGAATTACTCTTCCAAATAAAAAGAAAGGAAGAAAATGTGGCTAGCAGAACTCATAGCCTGCCAAGATGAAGGAACCCAAAGTCCAATTTTCCTCATTATAAGACATGTATTTGCAAACCACAGAATCTGTGAGGGAGATCTGTTGCCTAAGGGAGATGAGGAAGGACAGGGGACTGTCAAAACAGGTCACTGTTCTCCTGGGGAAAGTGTTCTGAATGCCCTACAAATAAACAACTTGTTTTACAATAGAAGGTTTCAAGGGCTAGGGTAGGGGAATAGTCTCTCTGGAATATAATCAAGAAAAATAATGTGTTGAACAGGAGGTTTATTCCCTTCCCAGAAAGTTCAAGATGTTTTTTCAAAAAATCACCCCTCAGATAAGCAGAGGGTTTTTCATTCTTCCAAAGTACTTTATATTAATTATTATACTGAACCAGCAGAACCCAATGAGGTACAAATGGCTAGGACAATATCTCTTTATACATAGAAGAACTAAAGCCTAGAGAGATAAAGATATTTTTTCCAAGGTCACACAAACAAAATTAAAGTAGGCAAAGAATTCAGGCTTCATGAATCCCAACCCACAATCTTTTTCACTTGGCTGCCACCCCAGTGCTTCCAAACTTGGTTCTAGGAGTTCCTTTATTGGCAAGAATCATATCTCATCTAAATTTTTATCTTTCTCAGAGTCTGACAGTGCTCTGAACATAGTAGGTGCAAAATAATTTTTAACTGAATTAAGTGCTGCTATAGAGCATCATTAGAGTCCCTAGGAAAGTACAGATTTCTTTGTTTAACTTTGCTTCAAGCCTAGAAAAGCCCAGCTTTAAATGTAATAAGAAAGGTAATTATCAAGTCTTAAGGCAGGAAAGGAGTGAGCAGATGGATGGATTCCTGGCTCTAGCTCTTGGTCCAAGACCACCTACTTTTCTGAATACTTAGGCACAAAAGATTTTGCTTTGAAGAATATCAGGTTTTCCTGTGTTCTCCAGCCCCTCATGTGAGTACATGAGAATAAAAGAAAGGGGAAATGGGGGAGGCGGCTGAGGAAAGAGAAAAAAAAGGGAAAAAAAGAATTAGGAGAGGAAAAGACAGATGAAGATATGGAAAGAAAGTAGTGGGATGGGAAAGGGGAAAGAAGGAAAGAGAGAAGAGCAGGGAGAGGGAAGAGAAAAAATGAGATAGGTGAGAGACAGAAGAGAGGCAAAGGAAAATAAAGGGTAAAGTATTAAAGAGGAAAAGGAAAAAAAGAGGAAAGCATAAGGAAGGAAAAAGAAAAGAAAGAAGCAGTCAAGAGAAAGGAGAAGCTGAAAGGAGGAGATGAATGGAGAAAAAGGAGAAAGAAAAAAATAAAGGGCAGGAGAAGAAAGAGAAGAGAGAGGAGAAGATCAGGAAGAGAGAAGAGAAAGAAGAATTAGTGAGGGGAAAGGAAGAGGGAGAGAGAAAAGGAACAGAGAAGAGAGAGAGAGAAAAAGTGCAGAAGAGAAAAATAAAGGAGAAGAAAGAAAAATTTACTGCTGTCTATAGAGAATGAAGAAGTAAATAAGACAAAAGGTCCCAAACATAATATCAGCTCAGATTTTCAAAGATAAGTAGGTTTTTTTCCTTTGAGACCTGGAAATCAACACCACAGCCATTCCCAGAATACAGGCTGAAATGTGTGTGTTCAATTATCTCTCTTTGCTCTTCCTCTGAAGAAGTTCATTTGCTCAGATATCTCATTTTGTTTTGATTTTTAAGATGATTCTCCAGGCCTTCTTCAATGCTGGGATCCTGTTCTTTCTCCCCTACATAAAACCAGTACCAACCAATGGTGATGCCTAAGTTTTTCCATCACACTGAGCACAAAGAACAGAGTCTAACTGAGGCATAGATACAGCATCAATCAATATTTCTTCCTCCCTCCAAGGTATCTAGGTGCTCTCTTTCATGCCTTGCCAAAACACAAGGGCTGTAAATGAGGAACACAGGGGAGACCTTGAGAACAAGTTCTAAAATCCCCTCCAGACCTCTCTCTTAACCAAGAACAGTATTGGAAAGTGATACATTTGATACTTGGCACAGAGCCTACACAGAGGCCTTCTCCCCTAGGCAGAGAATGGGCTTCATGGCCCAATAAGCTAAATGGAAAGTGAAAGGCATGAAGTTTATGGTTCAGATGAGGATACACTGCTGCCCCCTCACAGCCAGTGGGTATTAAATGAGATAAACCAATCATCCCTGTCCTATCTTACTCTGGGGAGCTATGGGAGAGATGGAGGTAGTGAAGAAAAGAACTGCCAAGTTTGGGATGGCATAATGTGGGCATGCAGGGGTCACAAAATTTGAGGGAACTGTGTCTACCATGCTGAGGATTCCACTACTATAAAAGATTACTAGGAGACAGTGAGAAGGCATGAGGAAAACTTGGTTGATTTTAAAATATAAGTGAAAAAAATGTAGGAAAGTGGAAAGGAAAGAGGGAAGAGGAAAGGAAAAGGGAAAGGGACAGGGAAGAGAAGAGGAAAGGAAAGAAAAGGGAAAAAAACAACATTAACAGTTCCCGGTCTGAAACTTAGAATGGATAGAAGTAGAGAGGTAGAGAAAAAGAGGAGGAAAGAGGAAATGTAAAAGATAAAAGAAGATAAAAGAGGGAAATCAAGTGTAAGAGGGAGAAAGGAAGAAGGGAAAAGTGAAGGGTTAGTCAAGGAAAGGGAAAATTACATCAAGATATAAATATTCAGGCCCCTCTTCCCTCACTCCCTCCCTGTGCAATCTCCAAAAGTTAGTATGTTTGTGAATAGAGCACAGAATAAAAGGTGATGCAATAATGCAGAAAAATTTTAAAAGGGCATCTTAGCATTCCACAAAAAACCAAAAGGGAGCACCATGGCTCTAGGAAGACCAATATCTAGAATCAAAACCACTAGCAGCTCTTAGATCAAGAGCCTAGAGAACTTACAGACAGATGTCTTCTGGTTATTATCTTTGCTGGGCATCAGCTTCACTCCCCGAGATTTCAACTCGATTTGCTTCTTGACTAGAAACAGTGGAAGGAAGAAAGAACAGTTTAGCTTAGTACCAACCTGGGAGTGGTTGAGAATCTAGAACAGTGCTGAGACACTTAGAGAATTAACTTTAAAACAAGAATTTCATGTTAGCCTCCATATTTGGCTCTGGGATGTCTTATAATCTCCTCAATTAGCAGCTGAGCAAGGGCAAGGTCAATGAATGAGATTAAGTATTTAGTATAGTGCCCTGGTAATAAGACTGTTAGACTTGGAATCAAAATAGACCTGGATTCAAAACTATCTCAACCGTTAACAGTTGTATGGCAACTGGAAAATAACTGAACCTTTCTGAACCTCAATTTCCTCATCTCTAAAATGGGAATAATAGCAATTATAGTACTTCTAGAGCTGGACTGAAGCTCAAATGAACTAATATATATGATAGTCTTTGCAAACCTTAAAACACTTTATAAATGTCAGCTATTAATATAAATTTTATTTAGCTTGCTATGCCCATTGCCCAGGGATAGCCGACTTTAAGCATAGGTGAAGCAGGAAACCATTTAGTGATGATGTGGAGTCCAAGTGAATAATCTACTCCTTCACCTGACAATCACTGATAACATTCCCCAATTACAAAGTTAAATCTTTGTTTATGATTGTTTCCAGGCTCCTATTTTGAAATGTAAATGCCCCTCCCCCTCTCACCATCATTCAGAAATGAACCATTTCTCAGGCCCTTCAATCTAAGCTTTAGGTAAACTGGAAGGGAGTTAAGGCAGGTAAACTTTGAGAAACTGGGATGAAATAAAAAAGTGGCAAGCTTGGCCCCCTGGCTACTTCAAAGAGAGGAGCGGTGATCATGTAGCGATCCATTATAATCACAGAGCATTAAAAAATGGAAAGGAATAGGACAAAAGTACAATCAATGCTAACACAAGGTAAAGAGCAATCCTAGGCACTTCTGCCTGGCAGGAGACAGCAATTACACATTATAAGAACAGCTAGAATACAACAACAATGAAAATAAGCATTTATTAAGTACTTACTATGTGTCGGGCACTATGCTAAGCACTAGGGATACAAAATCAAATGAAAAGCAAAAGACAGTCCCTGCTCTAAAGGAGCTTACAATCTAACAGAGAAGATAACATGCAAATAACCACATACAAGCAAGCTATATACAAGATAAATTGGAGGTGATTACAGGAAGAAAGGCACTAGCAAAGGCTTGGTATAGAAGGTGGGATTTTAGCAAGGACTTGAAGGAAGTCAGGGAAGCCAGTAGGCTGAGATGGTAAGGAGAGAATTCTTATGCATAGGAATCAGCCAGTGAAAATTCACTAAGTCTGGGGAGGCCAGGTAGCACAGCAAGTAAGAGCACCGGCTCCAGTGTTGAGAAGACCTGGAGATCGAATCCCGGGCTCAGACACTTAGCACCCACCCAGAAACACCTGGCCGTGTAACCTTGAGCAAGTTACTTAACCCCAATTGCTTAGGGGCGGCCAAGTGGCTCAGCAAGTAAGAGCACCGGCTCCAGTGTTGGGACGACCTGGAGATTGAATCCCGGGCTCAGGTGCTCAGCACCACACCCAGAAATAACTGGCCGTGTAACCTTGAGCAAGTTATTTAACCCCGATTGCTCAAAAAAAAAAAGAAAAAGAAAATTCACTAAGTCAGGAAATGGATTGTTTTGTTCAAGGAACATCAAGGAGGCTAGCCAGTATCACTTGATTATGTAGTATGTTGTGGGAGCTGTAAGAAAAAGAAAGAGACTGTAAAGGTAAAAGGAGGCTGGGTAGTAAAGAACTTTTAAAAATCCAGAGGATTTTATAATTTGTCCATGAAAGTAATAGGGATCATTAGAATGTAATGAATAAAAGCACAATATGGTCAGACCTGAGCTTTAGAAAAATCACTTTGACAGCGGAATGGAGAATGAGCTGGAGTAGGGAAAGATTTGAGGCAGAGACCAACCCAAAGGCTTTTGCAGTAATCTAAGTGCCAGGTGATCAGGGCTTGTACCAAGGTGGTGGCAGTGTCAGAGGAGGTAACAGAGTACATACAAGATATACTGTGAAGGTAGAATTGATAGGACTTGGAAAGATCTTGGATATGGGATGTGAGAAAGAATGAAGAGTCAAGGGTAACACCTAAGTCATAAGCCTGGATGAACTGTAGAATGATGGTACCCTGTATGGTAATATGGAAGTTTGGAAGACAGAGGGTTTGAGGGGAAAGATAATGAACTCAGTTTTGGTCATGTTGAATTTAAGATGTCTACCAGATGTCCAGTTTGAGTTGTCCAACAGGCAGTCGGAGATACTAGAGGTAAGGAGATAGGTTAGGACTCGTTAGGCAACTTTTTAGAGTAACTAGCCATACCAAGCATACACGGAGCCAAGAGTAAGGAATAATCTGAGGCAAAGCACAGTGGCAACTGGGAATCCTAAGTCTTAACCCATTTCTGAATTTCAGTTGCTCTCTAGGGGTTCTACCAGCTCAGCTGAAGCATGCCCTTTGTCTATTTTCCTTAGCAGAGTGGGTGTTAGCAGTTTAACTAATCACATTTGTCCAGGACTTTGCAATGGTGGATTAAGGACAGTTTTATCAACACTGACAAAAAAGTGCTGCTAGTAGATAGGCTCAATTGCTTGCCTGTACTAGATGTACCTACATTTTCCTGCCCTAAGGCAAGCAAGAACCACAACAGAAAAATTGGACTTTTACCAGGTATAGCTAGGCTCAGATCCGTTCTATAACTGAAGCAACAATCACACACACACACACACACACACACACACACACACACACCTAATAAGATGTCTATTTAGGGAAAAAAATACAGATATTATGAATAATTTTGTGCCTGAATCATAAAACTCCCTACAGGTTTATTTCTCAGCAAGCCCTGTTCATCTTAACTGAATATATGATGAAACCTAGTTATTTCCATACACAGCCACTTCCCCTTGATATGCATTCAAATCTTCTTGAAAAATGTGTTATTTTCCATGTGTACCCAGCAGTAAAATTCCCAGTGAACACTGATATAGACACATTATCAAATAGAGGTCATTAGTAAAGAACAATTCAAGCAGAGTTGAGCTACTATGAACAGAAAACATGCTTCCTGATTAAGGATTAAATTTAGGGATAGGTGAAACTCAATGGCAACAAAATTTTGACAGGGACAACCCAGCTCACAGGGGATAACTGCAAGGTACCCAATAGCAGGGATACTAACCTTAGCCAAGTATCCACCACAGGTATGATAAACTTTTCACATCAAGGCAGAAAAATGAAAGCAATTTTTTTCAAATTTATTTATTTTTAGTTTTCAACATTCACTTCCATAAGTTTTAAATTTTCTCCCCCTCCCTCTGCAATGCAATCTGGTATGAGCTTTACACATACATTCCTATTAAACATGTTTTCACATTAGTCATGTTGAACAGAAGAATTATAATGAAGTGAAGAAACTATGAGAAAGAAAAAAACAAAACAAAACAAAACAAAAAAGAAAATAGTCTGCTTCGCTCTGCATTCAGAATCCATAATTTTCTCTGGATGTGGATGGCATTTTCCATCCTGAGTCCTTTGGAATTGTTTTAGGTCCTTGCATTGCTGAGAAGGGCTAAGTCTATCAAAATTAGTCATCACACACCGTGGCTGTTTCTATGAACAATGTTCTTTTGGTTCTGCTCACTTCACTCAGCATCAGTTCATATAAGTCTTTCCAGGATTTTCTGAATTAATTTCTGATGAAGTGAAGTTCATCATTCTGACAGCACAACAGTATTCCATTACATTAATATATCACAACTCATTCAGTCATTCCTCAAGTGATGGGTATCCCCTCAACTTCCAGTTCTTGGCCACAACGAAAAGAGCTGCTATAAATATTTTTGTACACGTGTGTCCTTTTCCCATTTTTATATCTCTTTGGGATACAGCTCTAGAAGTGGTATTGCTGGGTTAAAGATATTCACATTTTTATAGCCCTTTTGGCATAGTAAGGAAAGCTCTTGTCCAGAACAGTGAATCAAAACCACAATTTTCCCCAAAAATGTACTTTGTTTTTCTAAGGACATGAAGTGGAATCATCTGTTATCTAGATCAAAGGCAGGGCATTGAAGTACTCCCAGAAGCAGAAAAATCATGTAGTGAATGGAATTGTTTTGTTGCCAAAAATGAAATGGGCAGAGGTAAGGACAGAGGGCATCCAAACATGAGAAACTGCCTAGGTAGAGGCACAGAGGAAGGAAATGAAATGTTACATATAGAGAATCTCTAGCACTAGTAAGTCTCAGTTTTCTCATCTGTAAAATTATATCTGCTCTACTTATGTGTGAGGGCAAAATTATATAAGGCATGTGAAGCACTTTTTAAGCCAAATATTGTTATTATTGAGTATAGAAAAGGTACAAGAGAACAGGAGGTTTTGTGGGGATACTGAGTTGCTATTCTTCTTCACCATGAATGAACACAGCTAGAGAAAAATGAAAATTCAGGTAGGCAGAGAGGTCTGTGTGGGCCCAAATATTAATGGGTTGATTGTCCACGAATCTCCAGCTTCCCCAGTTTTTCAACACTGGGGAAGCACCAAGTATCTACCAGGGACCCCTTTTTGTCCACATGTCTTCCCAGGGCATGTGTCTAGGTGTCTTCTCAGAGTGTGGGCCCATATGTTTATCTAGGGTCCTTTATTTTTTTTATCTGCCCAGAAAGGTATACATCTGGGCCACAAAACTACACATGCTGAAGAAAGGTAGCTACAAGCTTCTACAAGGAACAGAGCAGAAAAGTACACCATACCAAAAGGAAACTTTATAATTATCTCACATATAGGAGGTAAAGATTTCCAGCTACCAGAAGCTCTATTCTCTTTTCAATGGCCCTCTTTAAGCCTGGGCCCATTTCCCCTGGAGTCTCTAAGTACTTATAGAAGAAAGTATAGAAAAAAGACTTCTGAGGGGATGTTTGAATAATATTATATTTTTTCTCAATTACATATAAAAACAATTTTTGATATTCATTTTTTAAAATTATGAATTCTAACTTCTCTCCTCTCCCCTACCTCCCTCCTCCCTGAGACAGCAAATAATTTGATATAGGAAAGGAGATGTTCAGTACCAAATATTCTTACTATAACATCTTGGGAAAATATCCCTTTCTAAAAATCGAATTAAATTTGGTTGACAAACTGGTATGAACTAATAATTAACTGAGGGAAAACATGCTAGGGGGGCTCATTGGGATCAGTTTAAGAAGGGCATTGATGAGCTGGAAAGTATCAAGAGGAGTATTGACCAAGATGGTAGAGACTTGAGTCTATATCATATGAAAATCAGTTTAAGAAACTGACAAGTTTAGTAAGAGGAGAAGACTTATGGAGGATGAGGGGAAAGACTGTTGTGTTCGAGCATTTGAAAGGCTGTTTTGTAGAAGAGGAATTAAAACTGTTTTGTTCTGTATGACCTCAGAGGATAGGACCAGTAACGATCAATGGAAGTTGCAGAGGAAAATTTATTCTTGATGTTAAAAAAAAAAACACCAACAAATTAGAGGTCTCCAAAAGGCATTCAGTCTGTCGGTCAACAAACATTTATTTATTTAGCACCCACTCTGTACAAGGCACTGTGCTAAGCACTGGGGAATATGAAGAAAGGAAAGAACAGTTCCTGCCCTCAAGGAGCTCACATGGGTGCTCACAAGGAAGAGAGACAATGTACAATCTATGAGTCAGGAGGAAGACATGAGGAAGAACATTCCAGGCATGGGAGATAGGCAGGTAAAATGCACAGAGTAAAGAATGACGGACCTTATTTAAGGAATAGTTAGGAGGCCAGTATTACTATGTCACAGAATACATGGAGGAGAGTAAACTTTAAGCAGCTAGGTGTAGCAAGTGGTTGGAGCACTGGGCTTGGAATCAGGAAGACTCATCTTCCTGTGTTCAAATCTGGCCTCAGACATGAACTAGCTGTGTGACCCTGGGAAAGTCACTTAAACCTGTTTGTCTTGGTTTCTCATCTGTAAAATGAGATAGAGAAGGAAATGACAAACCACTGCAGTAATTCTACCAAGAAAACCCCCAAAATGGGGTCATGGAGAGTCAAACATGACTGATATGACTGAACAACAACAAAAAGCTTTAGGAAGACTAGAAAGGTGAGAACAGGCCAGGGTATGAAGGGCTTTAAAAGCCAAAAAAAGAATTTTATATTTGATCCTAAAGGTAACAGGGAGCCACTGGAGTTTATTGAATGGAAAGAGTGGAGAGAATGGAGGTGACATGATCAAAACTGTGCCTGAGAAATGTCACTTTGGTAGCTGAGTGGAGCATGAACTAGAGGGGGGAGATCTAAGACAGTTACCAACCAGAAGGGTATTTTAGAAGTTCAAGGATCAGGTGATAAGGGCCAGAACCAAAATGGGGGCAATGTCAGAATAAAGAAGGGGTGTATATGAAGGATGTTGTGAGAGCAGAGTCAACAGCACTTGGCAAGAGATAAGATATTGAGGGTGAGAAAAAAGTGAAAAGTTAATGAAGACACCTAGGCTAGGTAACTAAGGAAAATAATGGAATCCTTTAGAGTAATAGAGAAGTTGATAAGATAAGTAAGTTTAAGGGAAAAGATAATGAATTCAGAGTTGCTTGTGTTGAGTTTAAGATATCTACTGGATATCCAGCTAGAAATGTCCAACAAGATGCTAGAGATGTTAAGCTGAAAATGAGGAGAAAAGTTAGGACGGGATATAAAAATCTAAGAATCACCTACAGAGAGATAACTGAATTAATGGGAACTGATGAAATCATACCAGGATGTTATGGCCAGAGAATTCCTGCAGAAACGTCAACCAGGAGTACAGAAGTGAAATTTGACCTTAACATAAGCCACTGATCCAAAAATGAGGCTTGAGATATGAGGGGGGAAAAATGCCAAATACAATGCCAAAATACATTGGACTGAGAAGGCTGAGAAACAAACCCAGAAAGAGAATAAATGAAATAATATTTGTAAAGTAATTTAGTACAATACCTGGCACACAGGAGGCACTCAATATATGTGTTCCCTTCCTTTCCTCCATAAATCCACAATGAATTCAAGTATAATCTCAGAGAAAAGAATGATCTAGCCAAAAGATATATAGGAGTAATGGGGTAGGGGGGGAGGGGAGGAGTAAAGGGGGGAAAGGAGGGAGGGAATGGAACTAGAGATGCAAAATGGAATAGGTAGAGAAGAAAAAATAGCAGACAATTACTATCTTAAATGGTAATAAATGGTAATACACCCTACCTAAGAATTAACCACCCTGAAAGTTAGAATGGGTCAAACAAAAAATAATGACCATGAAACAATAAGAAACATTTTTTTTTTTAAATCGAAAGATTAAAAAAAAGAAAATGTAAAGTATATGGTATTTTTACAAAGCGCTGGAAAACAAATCAAGGAAACACAATCTTTTTAAAATATATTTTTATTTCTTTCATTAAATATTTCCCAATTACATTTTTAATGTTTATGGTTATTTTTTATTAATTTTATTTTTTGTTACATTTTAAGTTCTGAACTATCTCCCTAACCCTTCCCCACACTAGAGGCCACCATTTGACACAGATCTAGATGTACATGTAGATATAGATATATAACCATACTATGCAGACTCCTATTTATCAGTTCTTTCTCTGAAGGAAGATTGCATCTTTCTTCACAGGTCCTTTGTAGTTGATTTAAGTATTTCTAATATTCAGAATAATTTAGTCATTCACAGTTATTCTTCAAATAATATCATTATTACTATATAACATGTTCTCTTGGTTCTGGTCATTTCACACTTCATTATTTTATGTAAGTCTCTCCATGTTTTACTAAAATCAACCTGCTCATCATTTCTAACAACACAGTAGTATTACATTACAATCATATACCACAACTTGCTTAGCCATCCCCCAACTGATAGGCATTCCCTCAATTTCCAGTTCTTTGCCCACCACAAAGTTACTATAAATATTTTAGAACATATAAGTTCTGTTCCTTTGTCTCTGATCACCTTAAGAAACAGACCTAATAGTGGTATTGCTAGGTCAAAGGGCATACACAATTTTATATCTCTTTGGGTATAATTCCAGAGTGTCCTCCAAAATGGTTGAGTTAGTTCACAGTTCCACCAACAGTGTATTAGCGTCCCAATTTTTCCTCATTTTCTCCAATATTTGTCATTTTCTCCTTCTATCATTTTCGCCAATCCGATAGGTGTGAGATGATACCTCAAAGTTATTTCAAATTGCATATGTCTAGTCAATAATGATGTAGAGAATTTTTACATATATATAGCTTTGATTTCTTCATTCAAATCCTGCCTGTTCATATCCTTTGACCATTTATCATTTGGAACATGACTCATATTCTTATAAATTTGACAAAGTTTTCTATATATTTGAGATATGAGATCTTTATCCAAGAAACTACCTATAATTTTTTTTCTCAATTTTCTGCTTTTTTTCAAATCTTGGCTACATTGGTTTTATTGGTATAAAACCTTTTTAATTTAATGTTCCACTAATGTTCCAAAATTATCCATTTTACATTTCACAATACTACCTCTTTATTTATAATAATTCTGATAAGTTAGCATTCTTTTTTTTTTTAATTTTGCGTTCCAAATTCTCTCCCTCCCTTCCACTTCAAGGAGAAATTATCTAAAACTCATTGTACTACCTGAAAATCATTATAAAACAATAAAACTTGGCTATCACATTTCAAGAAATAATAAATGAAAGCTACTCAGATCTCTTAGAATCTGGGAGCAAGGTGAAAATTATAAAAATCTTCCTGAAAGAAAGCTAAAAAACAAAAACTCTTAAGAATGTCATAATCAAAATCCAGGATTTCCAGGTCAAAGAAAAAGCACTGCAAATACCCAGAAATAGTACAGAAAAGCAATAGTCAAGATCACACAAGACTTGAAAAAAGTTTCCACAATAAAAGAGAACTTAAAATATATTCCAAAAGGGAGAAGGCCCTAGAATCACGAAAAACTTGTCCAGCAAAACCTAGTACAATTCTACAAAGGAAAAACAGATTCTTAATGATACAGAGGATTTCCAAGCATTCCTGATGAAATGATGAAAACTGAGTAAATATTCTGGAAGGAAAATGCAAGAGATAAGAGAAATATATGAAGGTAAACAATTTGATCAACTGTAAGGGACTATGTAAGGATTCCTATAAGTTAAAATGGAGAGAAGTGACAAGTGTCCTCTGAGAGGCCTAAGGTCTTCAAAGGTCATAGAGAAAGTTAAACAAGACAGACAGAAGACCTGATGGTGGTTTGATGTGGTTTTAAAGCCTGAGGAGAAGGAATGAGAAGGGGTGTCATAGGTGAAGAAAGGAGGAAGAAAGAAAAGAGATTCATTTTTTCACATAATAGAGGTTCATGTGATGAAGAATATAAAAGGGTAGGGTTAGCAGGTACCCCATCAACCTCACTTTCATCAGAATCAGACAAAATTACATCAAACACTTACACACACGCGCGCATACACACACACACACACACACACACACACACACACACACACATACAATAGAAATACACTAAGAAAAATAGAAAGGGCCAGGGAGAAAATGAGGAGATTTTAAGAAGAAAGGTAGGACATGGAAAGAACTAATCATAAGCAATACACACTCCAACACTGAGGGGTAGGAAGTGTGAAAAAAAAGTCAAGAAGAAAGATTAAAAACTTGTGGTCAGAGTAGGAACAAAAGAACAGAAACAGGTCTCATCTTTTATATAACACAAGAGTTAGACAAATTCCTCTCTTACTACCTTGTTCTTTATTGTAAAGAGAAGAGAGAGGGCAAAGAAGTGGGGAAAAAAACAAACAAACAAACAAGGCAATAATATTGAGGAAAGAACACCATTAATGACTAGAACAGTGAATGTGAAAAAACTCACCAATGAGAAGGAAGGAGATAATTAATAGAAAAGAACAGAAAGCATAATTCAATATATTGTTCACAAGAAACACACTTGAAACAAAGATTGTACAGAGTTAAGTGAGGCATTGGAGCAGAATCTCCTAAAATTCAAATTTTAGGAGATTCTCAAAAGCTGGGGTATTAATCATGACTTCAGACAAGGATACAGTCAAAATAGACATGATAAAAGGAAAAGCGGGAAACTATACTATGTTTAAAGGTACCACAAATACCAAAACAATATCAATATTTATATATGCAATGGATAGCAAAGCATTAAAAAATTAAATTAATTGAAGGGAGATACAGACTTAGGTTTTACAAAAAGTTAAAAATGTTAAGGGCTTGAACAGGGCTTTTAAAAAATTAGAAGTGATAGATTTCTGGCAATTACTTGGAAAACAAGGGAATTTATATATTTATTAGCCATGCCATATACATACATACATATATAGATATCTACACAGATATCTATATTGCCTTAAAAATTATTGGAGACTAAGTAACTTAATACTAAAGAGCTGGTGAGTCAAATAATAAATCATAGAAACAATGGACAATTTCATTAATTAAAATGACAAAAACAACGTACCAAAACTTCTGAACTGAAGCCAAAACTCAGGCAAAAACATCTATTTCTAAAGGCTTTTTCATCCATAAAAGAAAGAACAAATCAATAAATTCAGTATATACTTAAAAAACTAGAAATGCACCATATCATTCCTCAATTTAACAGAAAATTAGAAATCCTGAAAATCAAAGAAGAAACAAAACTTAAAGTTAAAAAAAATTTGAACTAACAAAACCAGAAACTGCTCTTCAGACAAAAATAAAATAAATGCACTTAATTTTTTTAAAGAAGGAAAACTAAATTGTTCATGATAAAGAAATAAAAGATTAATTATCAATTATTTTTTCTAGTGATATGGCAATAATTTTGATGATGAAGATAAAATGTATAAATAATTAAAAATATAAAATATTCAGGTCAACTAAAGAAGTTGATTTTTAAAATACTTTTATTATCAGACAAATCAACTGAGAAAGCTACAAATGAATGCCTGAGGGTAAAAAAAAATCCTTAACTAAGTGGATTTACAATGAAATTATGCCAAAAATTTAAAGAAAAGTTAATCCTAATATTATATAAACAACAATAATATAAAAAGAGACCTTTTTGATCTCTTCCTATGATTCATTTATTACCTTGACCAGGGAGAGACAAAACAGAGAAAGAAAAATAAGAACTAATATGCTTAACATTGACACAAAAATATTAAATATTAGCCAACAGGCTATAACAACATATTAAAAAATTAAACACCATGACAAGGTTGGCTTTATACCAGGAACTGAGGATTGGTTCACTATAAAAAAAACTACAACCATAATAATTATTAATGTCAAAAATTATAAAAATATCATGATCAGATGAATAAATGCTAGAAAAGCTTTTGACAGATTTCAACACTTATTTCTGTTAGGACACACACAAACAAAGAGACTTTTCCACAATATGGTAAGGAGTATCTATCTTAAAATCTGTATGGACTGGAATATTATAGGGAAAAAGAAGAAATTGTACTCATGAAACTCACTTTTTCTTTCAAGGATATAAGAAAACCATTATCAGAAAAAGTCAAGGTAAATATCAAAGTGGCAAAAATGACAACTGTTAGAGGGACTATGAGAAAAACAGCACATTGGGGAAGTTGTAATTTGGTCCACCTATCTGGAAATCAGTTCAGAATTATAATGCAAAAATCACTAACTGTACATACACGCCTCTTTGGTCCAGTGATACTACTAGGCCTATACCTCAAAGAGATTGCAGAAAAAGGAAAAGGATCTAAATGTACAAAAATGTTCATAGTAACTTCTTTTATAGTAGAAAACAACCAAAAACTTAGGGGTATCCTCATCTATTGGGAACTGGCTTAACAATTTATATTATATGCCATAAGAAATGAAAAAATTGAACCACTTCAGAGAATCCCGGGAATGCCTGAATGAACAGATGAAGAAGGATTTGAGTAGAATTTAGATAGATAGATAGATAGATAGATAGATAGATAGATAGATAGATAGATAGATAGATAGATAGATAGATAGACAGACAGATAGATATACACATATATATATATATAATAAAAACATTAGTAAGAAAGAAATTCTAAAAATTTTTAAAGTTCTGAACATGGATTGGTACTATATTATAGGCAGAGAAAAGTGTAAAATCTCCCCATGCCTTTTCACCTGAAAAAGATTTAAAATTTTCTCTGGCAAAGAAAAGTGGTATTAAATAGAGAATTAGTCTATATAACAAATGATCGATTAATTACCTTGGTATTGGGCACTGAATCCCTTCAGCCTGTGGTTGCCATCGGATGTGAAGTGAAGACGGAGCCAGTTCTTACTGCTGATAACTGGGGGAGGAAGGCTGGCTCCAGTGAACCTAGTGAGATACAAGATGCAAATGATCACTGAAAGTGCACATACATACATAGTATATACACTCTTACTCATGATGCTAGCCAAGACAAGCAAGCCTCACTCTCATTGAGGCAGGAGGTCTGTCCCCAAGTATAGCTGGGGGAAGAAACTTGGGAACTACCTCTGTGATCCTTCCCTAAGTGACATAGATCATCATTAGAAATAAGATACCAAAACCATAACCATGCATAAGGATCCAGTGACATAGATATATGGGTCTGAGTATACCCTTCTACCACTGAGCTATCATATCACTGTGAACACTTTAGTACCCAGTCTGTCTACCCCCTACATTTACATCTGCCTGCTTGATTCTAGTGCCTTAAAAGCTCTCCTAACTTTCATGGAGCTAGAGGGGAAGATATTGATTAGTCGGTAAATGGGCCACATGGAGCTTCCTAAAGAGCCCTCTCTGTCTCTCTGTCTCTCTCTCTGTTTCTCTCTCTCTCTGTTTCTCTCTCTCTCTGTTTCTCTCTCTCTCTGTTTCTCTCTCTGTCTGTCTCTCTCTCTCTCTCTCTCTCTCTCTCTCTCTCTCTCTCTCTCTCTCTCTCTCTCTGTGCTTGTGTGTGTGTGTGTGTGTGAGAGAGAGAGAGAGAGAGAGAGAGAGAGAGAGAGAGAGAGAGAGAGAGAGAGAGAGAGAGAGAGAGACAGACAGAGA
>NW_027187338.1:674111-737699 GCF_028583685.1 Petaurus breviceps papuanus
AGAGGAAGTATGAGATAGTCTAATTCTTTTTTTGCAATGTGTCTCAAACTCATCCCTTCCTCTATATTTCTACCGATTTCAGTCTGATCCAAGACAACATTCCCTCACCAACAAGTCTTAACAGGTCGCCAATACTCAGATAGACTTCTTTTGTAAATAAATTCAATTCAATATTTAGTTAAGAGCCTCATATACAAGTATTAAATGGCAGTTACACGGGGAAAAAAAAACCCCAGCAACAAAGAATCCCTGCCCTTCAGAAGCTTATATTGTAAATTATAATTTATGCTCCATACTAAGAACTGGATAACATGCTAAGAGCACAGCTCTGATCTTATCAGTTTCCTGACCTTGTGAGAGTCTCGTTATTAGTTTGCTGTGGCTGTTTTCACCAAACTTGAACTCTTCAGCCTGGTTTTTAAGAGTCTTCACACTTGAAGCCCTAACCCTAACTAAACAATAATCAAGCCTTCTTTTCTTGATAATCAACTCTTTCAGTTCTAGTAAGCTGGTCTCTTCAATTTCCCCCACATATGCCACGTTCTCTCCCTGTACAACCCTTCTTCTATTATTCTACCCCCTCTTGTATTCCATTCTTATCAGTTCTCTTGATATGTATATCAAAATATTTCAAAATGATTCTCTTCTCTGTATTACTACAATACTTAAAGAGTCTACTTCACTTAATTTATCATTGATTTCATGGGCATACATCCAGCCTTCCCCAAGTACAATCTGACTTATTCTTATCAATTCTCCCTTCCCCTCCCCTACTCCCAGTTTCTTAACTCAAATCTGAGTAATAAACAAATGTTATATACAATTACTGATTGGCTTTTTTTTTTTGGATTAAGACAGCATGGTACACAATGCTATCACTAATTAAATAAAATAAAAATTACTAATTAGATGAAATAAAAATTTTATAAATAAAAAAGGAGAAATAATCTAGTCAGAAAAAAATTCTAAGGAAGTAGAAGGGAAGACACAAAGGAGAAATAGGAGCAGAAACTCTGCACACTTGGAACTACACAAGACATACAAGTCTGGATATAAAAGGTGAATATGAAACTTCCGATACTAAAAAAAATCTATAACCAACAAGCACTAAGGAAGATTCACAGGTGCCAACATGTGTGAGAAATCATGCTACCTGACTGCAAAAACAATTCAATAACAAGGATGTGAGATACACAGTGTATAGATCTGACCTAGCTAGTTAGACTAGGTCTGATAGACTCATCAAACTCACCAATCATGACATAATTTTGCTGATTCACATGAGAATGAAAAATATATTTAGGGGAAGAAAAGTCCTGCATCATATTAACTTTGAAATTCGGGATAAGATAATTAAAAACCAGAATGTACAAGTGCTATTTTCATTGAATAGTTGGCCACTTATATGTTTTTGAAGACCAGGATCTGCTTTTTTATAAAGTAGCTTACAACAACACAGTAATCAGCACCTCACAAGCTATGGAGTACATCTGACAAAGATCAAAATAAATTAGTTTCACAGGAGATTGATTTGCTGTACTGCCTTTAAATGATAATTTGAGAGGAACTGCCCAAAAGGCCAGGTTCTGTGGAGGATAAGAAGTTTGAAAGGGAAATGCGCTGGAAAAGGTAAGCACTAATTCACAGGAGAGTTTATATAGGAAAATGATACTTATGAATGAAGAATAGTGTTAATGGTCTAAGATGTCTAATAAATCAATGCATATAATATGGGTAAAGTGAACTTGAAATGTTGACTCAAAATGATAACCATAACAAAGACTAAATACAACAATGGAAGAATATACCTCTTTTAAATTTTTGTGTAAAAATTTTGTAAAGTAATACCTTTTTTTTTTAAATTGAATAGAAAAGGGAATGAGTAGCATTATATGCTAATTAAACATACAATAAAGCTTAGGGTTAAAAGCAAGTAAGCACATGAATGGGAATAAAGTATGAACAAGCTAATACAAAGTTAAAGTACATTGCAAAACACCGGCCAGAGTATAAAGGTAACACTTTACAAAAACATTTACAGATGATGAACCATCGAACTCTATCTATCCACCCTGCCCAAAGTCACATAAACTATAGCATCTGAGGCAGGATCTGAACCTATGTGTGGCTCCAGAACCAGTGTTCTTTCCACCTTAAGTGGTGCATTCTTTCTCTCTGGATATCATCTAGCAAAGACCACATGGCACTTATCAGATAAGATAGAATGGAAGTCCTGTTAGATATGAAGTGACACCAAAGTCCCTTCCAACTCTTAAATTCTGTTTCTGTGATTTCACCAACTACGACAATAGAAGGCATTCTTTCTGGCACATTTCCTGCATACAATTAGTAATAATGAGCTTATGAACTTTCTCAAGTTCTCTTTACTAAGATTATTCTTTCACAACAGTCTGGTTCATGTCCATGATTGAATGAGGCAAAGGTAAATTTAAGATTAACAAAAGGACAAATTTCCTAGTAATCAGAGCCCTCCAGAAGTGGAGTATTGGACTAGATGACCTCTTTAGATCTATCATCATATGATCGTGGCAGCCTTGATTCCCTTTTGTCAGTCTATTCCACTTCCATAGTACTTTTTCTAATTTTTAGTAAGTTCTTCCCCCTTCTGCCAAACAAATCTAAATTTTTGCTATTCCCAACCTCTACCCATTGCTGTTGGTTCTGCCCCCTGAGGCCAAATAGAACAGTCCTAATCTGTCTTCCACATAACAGTCCTTCAAATACTTGAACACAATTGTCTTATCCCTCATAAGTCTTCTCTTTCTCCTGGCTAAAGATTCCTTCAACTGAGTCTCATGTGGCATGAATTCAAATGATTATATTTATTCCTACTGAATGTCATAGTATTAGATTCAGTCTAATACTCTTGCCTGTCAAGATCTTTTTGGATCCTTGCTCCACTATCCACTGTTAGCTATCAATCCTTTCTAGGACTTTAAATGCCAGGATGTATTTTATCCTCAGGGCAATAGGGGACCACTAAAGATTCTCAAGCCTGGCAGTGACATGGTCACGTTTATGTAGGAAGACTATTTTGACTGCCAGGTTGAGGAAGCCTTTCCCAATCCCTCTTAATTCTAGTGCCTTCCCCTTGTTAATATCTATATAAAGCTTGTTTGAACATAGTTGTTTGCATGTTGTCTCCATGAGAATGTGGCCTCCCTGTGAGCAAGGACTGTCCTTTATCTCTCTTTGTATCCCTAACGCTTAATGTAGTGCCTGGAACATAGCAAATTATTTTAAAAGATGTTTACTGATTGAATGAAGATCAGATAATGAATTGAAGAGGAGAAAGACTAGGAGACTACTGAAATTGAAGGTCAAGAGTTACTGAGGGCATGAAATAGGGCAGTAGTTACCAAATGCCTACCAATTGCCAACTACAGGATAAGCAAGTCAGTTTTGGTGAAGCAGCAAGGAACCCTGAGGGATAGAGAGGGAGCATGTTCCAGAACTGGCCATTACCATTACCTTAACCACCACCTCCTCTCAGAGCCAGATGAATAAAGCCTAGGACACTGAACCCAAGAGCACTGTAAACAGTAGTGCCCTCCAGACCACCAACCCTTCTTCAAGCTCTGCCCCCACCCCCAGCCACCATCTGGGAAAACAACTTCTGTGGAGATGCAACCTGGCAACTACTTCTACAGATACTTATCTCCAGAGTAGCCACATCTACTGGAGCCTCAGAAAAATAGATTCTTACCACCAAAGTCCTTGGCACTGTCAAATAGTTCAATAGCAGAAACAGAGTTTTCTCTCACCAAATTACATTAAAGATGCATTATCATCTGTTTTGTTGCAGTACCCTAAGGATCATTGATCCCATCTATTTGAATTCCTTCTAAAATCTGCTAAATGTACTGTCTCACCTATTAGAATATAAGTTTCTGGAGATCAGGAACTGTTTCCACTTTCCCATTTGTATCCCCAGTGCAGAGTGCTTTGCTAGAATGTAAAAGGAACTTAATAAATTCTTCGTTTATTCATGTGAATGGAAAAAGGAGAAAGGGGCTTGAGAAGGAATGGATGCAAGGCATGTTGTAAAAGAAGAACTGAGAGGATTTGACAAAAGATCAAAATTAGGGAAGAGGGAGATAAGGGCAAAGGAAAAAATCAAAGACAGTTCTCTGGTTGTGGAAAATAGATTACATAAAGAATAGTGATACCCTTCACAAAAGTAAAGAAATTTGGAAGACAGGTACTTTTAAAGTAAAAAAAAAAATCTTTGTATATATTTTTATTTCAGATGGTTATGAGACATCCAGGTATAGATGCCCAGCAAATAGGTGGTGATGGGCAAGAGCAGAGGAAAGAAAATAAGGGGATATACTGATATGAAAGAATCTATATGAAGATAAAAATTGAATCCATAAGAACTGATGAGACTGTGAAGAAAGAAAATTATCCACTACACCATCATGCCTCAGTTACCTCCTGGCTCTGCTCCTGCAAGTCCTTCTCCCACTGGTGAGTTCTTCCTAGAACCTCTATTTTGGGAAAAGGCCCAGAGCAGTCATTACTCATTCTCTTGACTTTGCCTTTCCTCCCTAAACCCACTCCTGCTTTTCAACTCCATTTTGTGTTGTCTTCCCCCATTAGTGTATAAGTTCATTATGCCCAAATAGCTATAAAACTGTGCATTACCTTTGACCTAGCAATACCACTACTATGCCTTTCCCAAAGAAATCAAAGAAAAGGAGAGAGGACCTATCTGTACAAAAATATTTAAAACAGCTCTTTTTATAGTGATATACATCAATTAGGAAATAGCTATCAAACTGAAATATATGATTGTGATGAAATACTGTTGTTCTGTAAGAAATGACAAGCAAGATGATTTGAGAAAAACCTGGGAAATCTCCAATGAACTGATGCAAAATGAAGGGAACAGAACCAGGAGAACATTGTACACAGTAAAAGCAATATTGTAATGATGATCAACTGAAAGACTTAGCTACTCTGATCAAGACAATGATTTAAGACAATTCCAAAGGACCCATGATGAAAAATGCTATCTACCTCCAGAGAGAGAACTGCTGAACTCTGAGTATAGATTGAAGTATACTTTTTGGTTGTCTGTGTTTTGCAACATAGCTAGTGTACAAATGTTTTCCATGCCTTCACATGTATGATCAATATTATAATCGCTTGTCTACTTAAGGGGTGGAAGGGAGAAAATGTGGAACTCAAAATTTTTAAAAATACATGTTAAAAAATTCATTTGTAATTAAGAAATATTTAACAAAATAAATAAAGATATATTGGGCAGGAGAACATGATCTTCTTGAAAGCAGAGACTGTCTTTCGTCCTTATGTTAGTATCCCTTTTGTTATCCTTTGTACTCAAAGAGGACCAAAATGACATCTTGATATCAAGGTCAATGTAGTGCATAGAACTGTGGCTGTTCAGATCAATACAAGGTCAGAAGGCTCTACCATAGGTTGGGCACAAATAGTCCCTATGAAAATCTGGAATGGAGATGTCTCTAAATTTGTACATCTCACCTTTCTTTTGGGCTATGAAATTTGTTTTGTTAATAGAACACAGTGCCTTCTTTGATATGGGCACACCATGGCAGGTGGTCCTGTGCCAGTGTCTCTCATGTCTCCCAATTGATTCCAAAGTTTGTCAGAGACCTTGAGAATGTCCGTGTATCGCTTCTTCTGACCTCTGTGTGAGCACTTGCTTTGTGTTGGTTCTCCATAAAAGTCTTTTAGGCAAATGTATGTTTGGCATTTGAACAATGTGGCCAGACCATCAGAGTTGACCTCTCTGCAGTAGACTTCAAATGCCTTCAGCTCAAGAATGGACCTCAGTGACTGGCATCTTATCTTGCCAGGTGATCTTCAGAATCTTCCTAAGAACATTCAAGTGGCAGTATCCTGGCATTGGTACCTATAGACTGTCTAGGTTTCACAAGCATACAACAATGAGGTCAGACCTTCAGTTTGGTTAGATAGCCTAATACTTCTTGTCTTTGGCGCTTTCCTTTGAAGCCTCCAACACACCTGGCTAGCTCTGGCAATGTGTGCATCAACCTCATCATCTGTGTGCACATCCTTGAAAATATGCTGTCAAGGTAAATGAACTTATCCATATTATTCAAAATGTCTCCATCTGCTGTAACTGATGGTTCCACATATGGATGATGCCTTGCTGGCTGGTGGAAAACCTCTTTTCTTGATTTGTTGTCATGCCAAAGTCAGCACAAGTGGCAGAAAAACAATTCGTACTCTGTTGCATCTCAGTCTCAGAGGCTGCATTGAGTATACAATCATCTGCAAATAAAAAGTCATGCACCATTTCTCCCTCTACTTTATTCTTGGTTTGTAGCCAAGTTTGTAGTCAGTACAATAGCTGACCTTGATGCCACTTCCATCCTCATTGAAGGCATCTGACAACATCACTGAAAACATCATGCTAAAAAGCACAGGAGCAAGCACACAGACCTGCTTCATTCCAATGATGACTGGGAAAGTGTGAGAGCATCATCCATTATCTGGAAGCAGTACAAGCATGCTATCATGAAACTGGAATACAATACTGATGAACTTCTCCAGGCAACCAAATTTTGCCATGATCTTCCCCAAACCCTCACAACTGACAGTATCAAAGTCTATGGTTAGATCAACAAACTTTGTGTACAGACCCCTGTTCTGTTCCTCACATTTCTCTAGTAGTTGATGGGGAGTAAATACCATGTTAACCATTCCTTGGCCCTTTCTGAAGTCACACTGCCTCTTGGGTAAAGGACTATTCCCCAGATAAAGGATCAGCCTATTAAGAAGGACTTTGGCAAAAATCTGGTCAGCAATAACTAAGAGAGAGAACCCCTTGTGATTGTCACAGGACAACCTATTTCCTTTTCCTTTATAGAGACGGAGGCATCCTTAAACTCATGAGAATAACTCTTCTTGCCATATAACACAGAAAATTTCAACCAGCTTTTGTATGGGCAGTGGATGCCCTGCCTTGTTGTAGTATCAACATAATATTCACAGTACCAAGAGTAACTATGAATATGCTGGCATAGTTCTCAACTGCAAAATATAACAGAATCTCCATATATAAGATAGAAGCAAAACATTTATTCAGACACCAGGAAGCCAAATCCCAATACCAGGAAACCAAATCCATCATAGCAACAAAGAAGTTAATACACCATAGCACATCAGGGAGCCACACATCCTTTAGCTTTCCCACAAACAACCACTCAAAAGCCTAGCAGAGAGCAAACAAACACTCACAAGCCTAGCTATCTCCTTGGCTATGTCTTCTCTCTCCCACCATCTAGCTGCTTTGACTCCTAGCTTCCTGTGGGCTCTGCTCTACCCTTCAGCAAACTCCTCCCCCCACAGGCCCCTTGTGATTATATTCAGTCTATTGGGAGCAAGGAAGATGTTCAAATTCCTTTAGGCCTATTAAGGGGCAGGGAAGATCTTTAAATTCCCATTACCATTACACGTGTAAATCTCAGCTGGAATAGAATCAGCAGCAGTCGCTTTGCCACATGAGAAGAGCTTAATGGCCTTCAAAATCCCTTCTTCATTTGGAAGTTTGGCTAGTGAGGGTATACCTGAGGTATACTATCCGTGATCTCAGCATGGAGGAATGTCTGTTGAGAACAGTAAGGAAGTATCCCAGAACCAAAGGATCATGTCCTTATCACTAATCAGTGTGGCTCCATAAACACTAAACAGGTGAGATATACCAAAGGTCTTTGGCCCATAAATAGTCTTCAGGGCATCATAAAAGCACTTTGGGTTGTTACTATCAGTGTAAAAGTGAACTCATCTGCCTTCTTACTGAGCCAAGAATCCTCCATCTCTTTAAGCTTTCCTTTCTTACTTTTAATGCAGTTCAATGCTGCCTTCTTAGAGACAGATGAACCATCCGACTGGAAACCCTGTGGGGTTTCTGTTTTCCATTTAATAGCTTCTGAGTTTCCCCATAATTTCTATCAAACAAATCCTGATGTTTGCAAGTGTTATGGCCCAGATGAGTAAATGCAGTATCGTACATTGTCTTGGAAAGTTGCCCACTCCTTTTCTTCTGCACTGTTATCAATTGTGTGTTGGATCAACTTTTCCTCAAAGTCAGCAAGAAACTGTTCACCTACCGAAAAGCATTCAAATGTGTTGACATTGAGGCTTCTGATAGTCATCCTGCCTTGGGGCTGCCACTTTGGTTGAATGTGAATGTTTAACTGAGAGAGGATAAGTCTATGGTGAGTCTAGCACTCTGCATCACATTGCCTTAGTCACGCTCACATCCTGTCTCTTCTCCTTACAATGACATAGTTTATTAAATGCTAATGTTTTCTTCAAGAGTGCATCATGAAGTTTTATTGCATTTCAGTAAATGGAAGACAGTGTTAGTGATGAGGTCATGAGACACACAAGTTTTCCATAGTAAGTGACCGCTGCTATTGTTGTTGCTGTTTCTGATTATATTCCTCCCAAGGACTCCCTGCCATGTCTAATAGTCTGTGCCTACTGTGGCATTAAAGTCACCCAGAATTACAAGTTTGTCCTCTTTCAGAACAATGATGAGGGTCTCCAGGTCTTCATAAAATATTTCTTTGATCTCATCAGGGTTCCTCATGGTGGGAGCACACATGCTCTTGATGATATTGTGGCACTTTCCTGCAAGTGGCAATCACATTGTCATGAGCCTGTCGTTCACTCTTTTTTGGAAAGCATACAAGTTTGCTGACTTGATTAGATTTGATTGCAAAACCTACACCAGCTTTACAGCATTCCTCATCACGGCAGCCACTCCAGAAAAACTTGTGTGCAGCTCCAACTCTGGTAAGCTGGTATTCATTTGCCAGCCTTGTTCAGTCAGCACTGCTATTTGGATGTGATACTGGATGAATTCTCTCACAACAAGAGCTGTTCATCTTTCAGGTCTCCTGCATTTCGTGTTGTCCATAAGCATGCACACATTCCATGTACCAACGGCGAGTGAAATCATCTTCACAAAAGTTTTTTTTACATTTTTTTTGTTTTGACCATAGGGTGGGATCTCTGCCTGCTGAGGTAAGCAGGGCTAAGGGATAACACATACTTTTTAGTGTACCATTCCTAGCCTTTTCCTCACACCAGGAGGTGAGCAGAGCAGTCCTGCTCAGAAACCCAGGGAGCTGCTGAATCCCACTGCTGCTTCAGTCCAGTAGGAAGACCCTATGTCCCAGGCTACCTGTGTTCAGTGTTGCGACTACAACTTCCAATGTATCCATACCTGCTGCTTAGCCCATTGCCACAGGACTTCAATTCAGATAAAATAATAAACTAGTAACATGGTAAAATAATAAAATAGTAAAATAGTTGAAAAGTTAAAAAAAAAACAGTAAAACTTTTGAATAGTAAGATATGAATGAAACAGTAAAATGGTATGGATGATGTCTTTAGACTCCTGCAAAAACTGGATTTAAGTGAGGCAGAGTCATATGAAGTGTCAGCCTCACCCTCTCTTCCAGAGTTATCAAAGTCCAGTAGCAAGACAAAAGTCAAGAAGACTGGTGATGTAGTCTTCTTTTTTTTTTTTTTTTAAGCAATCAGGGTTAAGTAACTTGCTCAAGGTTACACGGCCAGTTATTTCTGGGTGTGGTGCTGAGTGTCTGAGCCCAGGATTCGATCTCCAGGTCGTCCCAACACTGGAGCCGGTGCTCTTACTCGCTGAGCCACCTGGCCGCCCCCTGTGATGTAGTCTTCTTGTGTGTGTGATGCCTGTGTTCCACAGCTGGATGAACACCTGTCAAATATTTTACAGCAGGGATTATTTTTATGTATAAGCTGGACTAAAAGGCAACTGAGCTTCCTTAAAACTCTCAAATTCTGGGGCAGAGCCAAGATGGTGAAGGAGAAGCAGGAATGTCAGTGAACTCCTGCACCAACCACCTCCAATACCTGTAAAATATAACTCTAAACAAATTTTAGAGCTTACAAAACCCAAAAAGTGACAGAGAGAAACAAATCTCCAGCTGAAGGCAGCCCAGAAGGCCAACAGGAAGGGTCTGTTGCACCAAGCTGGGAGCCAAGTGCAAAGCAAAGCACACTGGCCTGGACCCGGTGTGGCCCCAACCAGCTGGAGCAGACTTAAGAAGAGTGAATCACCAGCAACTGTGGGGGTTTCCAGACATCTCAACCCATAAATACCAAAATGAAATAAAAGGTCAGTGGGGAACTCTGTTGGAACTGGGTGATAGAAAAGCATGGTCTGGCCCCTGCCCCTGGGGTGAGAGGTGGAGGAGGTGCTGCACCTGCAGCTGCTGCCATGTGGATGCCTACGGAACTCTTGGCCTGCAGACTGTAGGGGAACCAAGTGACCATTCAGAGGGTAATAGTTCTTGCTTTGACCTGCTTGAATCTGGGTCACTGTCTTGGGTGGTAGTCCTGGGGTGAGAAACGCCAGTGTGCCAGAGCTTGTGGTGGCTGTAGAGAGGGCGCCCTCCTCAGACCTCTGACAACATTTGCAAAAACCCCAGAGATTTGTGACAAAGCTCTGTAATAGTAATGTAATTTAAAGATTCCCCTGTATTGGCTTGGTTTTTGGTTTGATTGTGTTAAAACCCAGAGCTTGTTAATCCCACTTGTGGGATGGACTTGTTGACGTGAAAAGAGAGGGCTGGACTGGGAGGAGCTGGTGACATAAATTTGGAGAGACACAAGAGAGAGGCAGAAGAACTTTTTGGAAGCAGCACCTCTGAAGGCAGAGAGAGACCGAGAGGATTGCTGAGGGCCACTTTGAATTGCCCAGGACTTTGAGAGCTGCCACACAGAGCTGCCAAGGACTGAGGAGACATGGCTGTTATGCTGGTACTTTGTCTGTTCTGATGTTGTTTTGCCAGATTTGTCTACTAGTGAAGGACAGTCCTGTTGTTGCAGAAGTTCTGTTGTTGGTTCAGAGCTACTGAGACTGTTCTGCAGACAGAGAGTGAATACTGTCCACTGGTGAAGGACAGTGCTGTTGTTGCAGAATTCTTGGAAACTTGCTCTTGGTTCCAAAGCCCTGAAGAAGGATTTTCTTGTTGTATGTTTACAGAAATCCTGGAAGAGGGTTTTGCTAATGTTTTCAGGGGTCCTAGGACTGTTCTGCAGACAGAGAATGAATTAATGAAGAGACTGGCAATGTATCTTGTGGCCTTGCTAAACTTTGTCTCCCCAGGAACAAAGATTGCTGAGAACTTGCCTCTTGTCAAAATGAAGAAAAGACTTCCATTTGGGTATTAAGTACTGTGCTTAAACTTGTTGTAACTCTGGGGTAGATTCAATTGTGATCCAGGGGTGGGGAACTTTTGACCTTTTTGTGTTCTATGATTGAACAAATGAATGTACTTTACTTATGATTGGAAACTAATCTCCATTTGAGAAGAGGGGCTTTGTGATGGACTAAATGAACCTTGGGAAGTTGCCTCTGCTTGGCATTGCATTACATCATCAAAATCTTTGTTCTTCAGTCTCATGGCCTTTTTATTCTACAGTTTTCATTCATTTTCACCTCTCTGGCTAAGAGTAAAACATATACTATAGCAAGGTTCCTTGGCATTACATTACATTATGGCGTAGTCGGTAGGAAAGGCAACTTCCCAAGGTTCAAAATACCAGCATAGGTGCTCTCCATTTTATTCAGTGACAAATTAAGAACAGAGAAGATCAAAATATGACATCATTCAAAATACAGCATTTACTAAGTTTGATTAAATTATCTCCAAGTACTACCTGAGTTAATCAAGTACTACCCCACCCCAGGACATTACCTTCATTTAATCAATTACAAAGTCCCTGTTCTAAGTACTACTCCACCCCTAGGCTGTACCTTCATTTAGTCCATCACAAAGCCCTGTAAACATAGAACAAGAAAATCCTTCTTCAGGGCCTTGGAACCAACAGCAAGGTTCCAAGAATTCTGCAACAACAGCACTGTCCTTCACCAGTGGACAGTATTCACTCTCTGTCTGCAGAAGTCTCAAGAGCTCTGAACCAACAGCAAGGTTCCAAAACTCCTGTAACAACAGCACTGTCTTTCACCAATGGACAAATGTGGCAAAACAACATCAGAACAGACAGACAAAGTACCAGCATAACAGCCATGTCTCCTCAGTCCTTGGCAGCTCTGGGTGGCAGGTCTCAAAAGTCCTGGGCAATTCAAAGTGGCCTTCAGCAATCCTCTTGGTCTCTCTCTGCCTCCAAAGGTGCTGCTTCCAAAAGTTCTTCTGCCTCTCTCTTGTGTCTCTCCAAATTTATGTCACCAGCTCCTCCCAGTCCAGCCCTCTCTTTTCACGTCAACAAGTCCATCCCACAAGTGGGATTAACAAGCTCTGGGTTTTAACACAATCAAACCAAAAACCAAGCCAATACAGGGAAATCTTTAAATTACATTACTATTACAAGCTCTCTCCACTCTGGAAGCAGAGTTCTATCATGGCAAAAAGCTCAAAAGTCAAGTAATTAGCTGGCAAGATGAGCAAACATAAAAAGCACAATCAGACCACAGAATCCTTTTTGGGGGACAAAAAGGATCAAAACATGGAACCAGAAGAAGTCAAGAAGTCAATAAAGTCAAAACTCCTGCATCAAAAGCTTCCAAGAAAAATATGAATGGGTTACAGGACATGGAGGCGCTCAAGAAAGATTTTGAAAATTAACTAAGAGAAGTGGAAGAAAAATTGGGAAGAGAAATGAGAATGATGCAAGAAAATCATGAAAAGTGAGTCAATAGCCTGCTAAAGGAGACCCAAAAAATACTGAAGAAAATAACAGCTTAGGAAAATAGAGTAACTGAAACAGCAAAGGAGGTCCAAAAAGCCAATGAGGAGAAGAATTCCTTAAAAAGCCAAATTGCCCAGAGGAAAAAGAATTTCAAAAACTCATTGAAGAGAATCATTCCTTCAAAAGTAGACTGGAGAAAATGGAAAGTAATGACTTTATGAAAAATCAAGATATTATAAAACAGATCCAAAAGAACAAAAAAAAAAAAAAAATAGAAGGCAATGTAAAATATCTCACTGGAAAAACCACTGACCTGGAAAATAGATCCAGGAGAGATAATTGAAAAATCCTTGGACTACCTGAAAGCCATGACCAAAAAAGAACCTAGAAATCATCCTTCAAGAAATTCTCAAGGAAAATTGCCCTGATATTCTAGAACCAGAGGGAAAAACAGAAATTGAAAGAATTCACTGATCGCCTCTTGAAAAAGATCCCAAAAAGGAAACTCCTAGGAATATCATAGCCAGGTTCCAGAATTCCCAGATCAAGGAGAAAATATTACAATCTGTCAGGAAGAAACAATTTGGGTATTGTGCAAACACAATCAGGATAATACAAGATCTAGCAGCTTCTACATTAAGGGATTGAAGGGCTTGGAATATGATATTCTGGAGGTCAAAGGAGCTGGGATTAAAACCAAGAATCATCCAGCAAAAACTGAGTATAATGCTTCAGGGGAAAATATGGTCATTTAATGAAATAGAGGACTTTCAAGTATTTTTTTTTCTTTATGGAGGGGCAATTGGGGTTAAGTGACTTGCCCAAGGTCACATGGCTAGTTCCCTTGTGTTGTGTCTGAGGCTGGATTTGAACTCAGGTTCTCCTGATTCCAGGGCCGGTGCTCTATTCACTGTGTCACCTAGCTGCCCCTGACTTTCAAGTATTCTTTTTTTTTTTGCCTTTTGGAGGGAAGTTGGGGTTAAGTAACTTGCCCAAGGTTACACAGCTAGTTTGTGTGTGTGTGTGTGTGTGTGTGTGTGTGTGTGTGTGTTAAGTGTCTGAGGCTGGAACCAAACTCAGGTCCTCCTGATGCCAGGGCCGGCGCTTTACTCATTGCGCCACCTAGCCGCCCTGACTTTCAAGTATTCTTGATGAAAAAACCAGAGCTGAACAGAAAATTTGACTTTCAAATGCAAGAAGCAAGAGAAGTATGAGAAGGGAAACAGGAAAAAGAAATAATAAGGAACTTATTAAAGTTGAACTATTTACATTCCTACATGGAAAAGTCATAACTGTAACTCATGAGACTTTTCTCAATATATATATATATATATATATATATACACACACACATATATAAATACATATGTGAGTGTGTGTATATGTGTGTACATGTATACATAGAGGGCACAGGATCAGTCGAATAGGAAGGGATGATATCTAAAAATAAAATTAAGTGAAAGAGGAATATAATGAGAGGAGAAAGGGAGAGATAGAATAGGGTAAATTATCTCATATAAAAGAGGCAAGAGAAAACTGTTACAATGGAGAAGAACAGGAAGGTAAAAAGGAATGGGTCAACCATATTCTCATTGAATTTGGCTTAAGGAGGGAATAACATACACATACATTTGGGCAGCTTACCCTACAGGAAAGTAGGGGGGAAGGGGAGAAAAGAGGGGATGATAGAAGGGAGGGAAGATTGGGGAAAAGGGAAGTTATAAGCACACACTTTTGAAAAGGAATGGAGTCAAAGTAGAAAACAGAATAAGTGGGAGGAGGGATAGGATAGACATAAAGGATCGTAAATTTTAAAAACTCTCAAATTCTGTTATTCTGCTCATGGTAGGTGAGAACTTGAAGCAACAGCAGTTTAGCTGTGTATGGAATAAAAGATAGAGAATTATACCTTGAAGAAAAGACAGAATCAAGTAAAGTGTTTTTAAGACTTTTTTTAAGGGACTAGGGAATAAGCCAGTTAGATTTAACCCCTGTTCCAAAGTCCATTGATATGAGACTCTCTCCTTATGGCTGGAAACGAATATCCTACCCTGCAGGAAGGGCAAGACAGAGTGGTGAAAGTGAGAGAGCTCCAGCCTTCCTCAGCTCTTGAAAACTCTACAAGCACTGAGTCATTTCAGGTATTTTTGGATTCCATCTTTAACAAGGAAAATGGTTGAGGCTCCCCCTTTCCCCCACTTCAGGTTGCTGAAGGAAAAGATGCTGGGAAGACATAAGAGTAGCTGGCAGTGTCCATCAAGTCACTGTCCCCTACCTGGTACTCTTAGAGACTTCAGGGAGTTTCCCTTGAGTGAGATCCAGATAATCTATCTTGGTTAAGCTTAATTATCTCACTTCCAATAGGACAACTCCTTCATTCTGTATTGTCTGATATATATTCTCTCATATATACCTTCCCTGCTCTCTGTTTTGCTATTATTCGGATAAATGGGTTTCTTTGCTATTCATGATGTATGTTTATTGTGAAACTGGTACTTGGTAGGAAAGGGGTCAAGCGTTGGATATAGGGCATGAGGTTCCCCTTCCCCTCAAAACTGGCAGAGATCAGAAGTTAGATTTAACCTAATCATAGCTTCTAGACTAATAATATTTAAGTCAGTAGAGAGATATAATTTTAGCCCAGTGCCGCCCCCCCCCCCCTTTAAAGAGGTCAGAGTGCTCATCAGCCTCAAACTCCTGCTTCTCCTCTTAGTAGAAATTAAACCCTTGGAGGACGGTCAGGGAAGAAGAGGTTAGAAATGTCTATTTCTCCCTTTGAGAGAAAGGCTTCCTTTGAGTCACATAAGTACAGACTTTGCCACAGGTGGGGCCCACTACACGGGTCTAGCTATATTCAGGGCCTTCCCTACATAGATAAGGAGATATTTGAATATTGGAGAGAGGATCAAAGAGGGAAACTTCAGAAAGAGACAGAAGGGGCAGGGATGAAGGGCATAATTACAGCAGTTTGCCCTTATAAGAAGAGCCATCTCATCACCAGAGACTACAGGACAAGGAAGGAAAATATGGGAAAAGACTGACTATAGGTGTTCTGAAGCATGGAAAAGAGAACTCAAAGCTAGCTAGCTGAGAGCTCAAATACATGACCTCATTTCTTAGTAAAGAAGGAGGTAAAGTCTTCTGCAAAGAGAAGGGAGAGAAGGTATTATAAAAAGCTTGAGGGTTTTAAGAAGCTTTGACATAGCCACTTAGTGAGAACCCCAAATTGATATTTACTAAAAGACCACATACCCTAAGAAAAGGAGTTGTGACTATAATGGTATTGCTGACACATCCTAAACTTTGATGTGGAACCCATATTGCTATGCTGAGAGAGATTACAGAAACCAATTACTGCACTGAACCACATCCCAGCTAAGAGTTTATTATAGTTCAAGTCATTTAAGTTTTTTTTTTAAGATGTGAAAAACCCCTCCCCCCATGCAAAATTCAGTTCTATGTCAGAGACAAAATGCATATAAATCAGGCCTTTCCTTTAAGGCTATTTATAAAGAAAGATGAAGTTTAAAACAGCTGTGGAGCTCATTCAGGACCAGTGCTATATTTTATGGAGGCTGGGTTGAAGGCTGTCAAGGAAAAGAGATTAATGATCTAAATTGTGTTTGTACATCAGAGTTATAGGGAAACTACCCGAGGACCAGACTTAAACCTGGGTAGAGAATCCAACAGAATATAAAAAACAAGGCAGCTCAGTGGTATGGAGGTTAGAATACTAGGCTTGTCTTAGAGTTAGAAAGATAAGGGTTCAAATTTTGTCACCCTTATTAGCTGTGTGACCTTGAGCAAGTCCCTTAGCCTTGGTTTGCTCATTTGTAAATTTACGGATAATAATCACTGTAATAATTACTTCATGGAATGATAATTAAATCAGAGCACTCTGCAAACTGTGAGTCACTATACAAATGTCTAGCACTAAGCAAGTATCTGGCCTGAAGTAAGTACTTAATAAATGTTAATAGCTAACTGCTGTTGGTATTATTGAAAATGTGATTTTAGTAGCATCTAAATTCCCTCCCAGAACAAAAATATTTCCCCTCACATTCTACCACAGTCTGCCACCACTTACTGTGGTATAGATGATATAAGATCCCACTTTATTTATTGTTTATTCAATTTAAGACAGTACTTGATTCAGTATGATGAAAACTTGAAGGCTCTCTTCAGAAAATGTATTTCCCACATTAAACCAGCCTTTATAAAGATGTAACTATAAAAATAATGTTATTCATGAAGCTACTGAATTTTGAAATCAAGCGAGGTATTAAGCAGGGCAATATATGTCCCCCTAAAGTGTTTGACAATGTCACAGAAGATATTCTCCATACAAAAGAAGGACTTCCTGTTGATATTAGCAGCAACAAATATGTATTACTGTGTTCACAGCACTTTCTGGGCACTGTGGGAGATGCAAAATTTAAACGAGATCTGGTCCCTGTGCCCTAGGAGATTACAGTCTAGTAGAAAAATAGAAGACACCAATACAGATAGTTATAATACATGATACTATTTGATAAATGAATTTGAAAGATACAAAACTTGCTTCAGAATGTCTGAGGAGAGGGGTTTCCTGAAGGAAATAGCATTTGCATTCAGCACTAAAAGTAGGTAAGAGTCAAAAGGACTAAGATGGAGAGGGAGGGCATTCTAGGCATAGGGAATGGACTAAGCACAGCACCACAGTTTGGGGGTGGGGAATGAAGCAATGAGAAAATTGTCTGGGGCAGCTAGGTAGCGCAGTGAATAGAGCACCGGCCCTTGAGTCAGGAGGACCTGGGTTCAGATCCTACATCAGACACTTAACACAAAAAATAGCCGTGTGACCTTGGGCAAGTCACTTAACCACAATTGCCCCCAAAAAAGCAAAAAAGAAAAAGAAAATTGTCCAGTTTGGCAACAGAGAGAGGCTAAAATCCCAACTCTTATACAATATAGGCATGTGATCTGACCAATCAGGATGTTGGAGAAGATGATCTTTTCTGACTCCTGACTCAAAATATAATAATGTTTGTTGTCTTGTAATTAACACTGTACCAGTATTACCGTAGCAATTTCAGTAAGATATCTCTGTATGTTTGAATCAGAGTAGGCTAGTCACTTCCTCCAATGCCAGATCCTTTTGTTGATTTTAAATTAAATGTTAGAGTTGAAAGGAAGCATAGCAACCATCTAGTCCAATTCTCTCATTTTATAAATAAGGAAACTGAGCCCACAGAAGGGTTAAATGTTGCCCCAAATCACACAACACATTAATGGCAGAGCTGAGACTTGAACCTAGATCTCCTACTCTGTCTGTCCAGTGATCCTGGTACTGTATCCATTGTCTCTCAGACTTGTTCTAATGAAGACTGAAGGCAAAGAGAAAAGGAGGAAAATATACAGAATGATGAGGTGCCAAATGGATGAACAGTTGAGAAAGAGGCACAAAAATGTGTTACAGAAGGGATTTTCCTGGGGCAGCTAGGTGAACTGAGCACTGGCCTTGGAGTCTGGAGGACCTGAGTTCAAATTCAGCCTCACACACTTAACACACACACACACACACACACATAAAACCTAGCCACGTGACCTTGGGCAGGTCACTTTACCCCAATTACCCTCCAAAAAGCAAAAAAAAAAAAAAAAGAAGAAGAAGGAATTTTCCTTCAACTCAATTAGTTTTGTTTCTTTTTTTTTTTTTAATTTAAGTTAATCTGATGAACCAAGATGTAAAAGTTAACATCTCCTACCACAGGGGCGGCTAGGTGGTGCAGTGAATAGAGCACCAACTCTGGAGTCAGGAGGACCTCAGTTCAAATCTGGCCTCAGACACTTAACACTTATTAGCCGTGTGATCTTGGGCAAGTAACTTAACCCCAATTGCCCTGCCTTCCCCCCTCCAAAAAGTAAAACAAACAAAAAAAACCATCTCCTACCACATTAAGTGGACAATAGAATGGGAACAGGAGGATAATTAAAGGCAAAGAATCTAGGAAAAAATATTTCAGTTCACTTGGGTAATGAAGAGATGAAATAAAACACCACTCAGTTTTGCTAAAGGCATATCCATCAGGCATTCAGCATTGATCATTCCTACAAATGGCTCATATGAGACCTCTTAACAAACTACCTTCCTTCTCCAACAACTTTAATCCTCAGAGCAGCAACTTTGCTTTGACATTTTATGGCTTTGGACTTCTTTAGGGTTCACCAGGAGAAAGCCTATTTTTCAGGCCAGTGGGCATCTTTGAGGTTCCCAGATCACAAAGAAATATCCACTCAGCTCCTCCAATGAGAATTGAAATCTAGTATGACCTAGGGCTACTCTTCATCCTTGCTCGATATTAAGCACCTAAAGGTTTTTCCCAAGGTAGTGTGGTACACATACTAGAATAGTAACAGCACATGGTTTCAAAGAAAGAGGATAGAGCCATTATAAAAAGAACTTCTAGCATCACTCAAATCTCCCTAAATTCTGAGTCACTGAGTCACTCTTGCTGGAAGTCATATAATCATGCTGAGTGGATCTACTAAAAATATGTAATATTAAACCTCAATTGGTACCTCACAACTACATGGAAAGTCTTTTATCTATCTTTTATTGACTCTTTATCTATCACTCCACAACAGCAATCCTATATCTTCCCTCTGTCTTCAGATCTTCAATTTCATCTCCACCCCTCTTGATAAAAGCTTGTGATCCTCTTACATCATTGAGAAAATGGAGTCCATAGGATGGCTGCTTCATGACTTACCCTCCTTAATTTCTCAAAAACTATGTCTCCATTGATTCTTTCCTCCTTTCCTAGGAATTCAGAGAATCCTGGCTAAGCATCACTTCTATATGTATGATTCTCAGAAATCTTTCTTGAACTTCACCTTCCCCTTTGAGCTCCAGCTTCATATTTCACACTTTCCTACTAGACATCAATATCAAGATGTTGTCTCATTACCTAAAATTCATTACCTTCTTCATAACTTCCTTATTTCTACTGATGATGCCACCACTGTCCCAGACACCCAACTTCAAACCTACGGACTTATTTTTGATTCTTCCCTACACATCAGCCTACATATCCAGTAAGTTACAAGGTATGACAATTCTGCCTCCACAATATCTCTTACATCTGTCCCCTCTATTCCATTCACTCTACTACCAGTCTATTTCAAGCCCTCTTTCCAGGACTATCATAACACTTAAAGTACCTCAGACTTCTAACTTCTACACTGGGCCTTATTCCAATTCATTTTTTTAACATTATGCAAAAGCAACATTTCAAATGTACAGGTTCAATTATATCACTGTCTTTCTCAAAATTCATCAAATCTCCACAGCCTACTGAATGAAATACAAATACTTATTCTAGCATACTGATCCACAGTCTAGCTTCTGCTCTCCTTTCTAGTCTTTTTAAATAATATTCTCTTTTACTCAATTTCCAGTAATATATGGAATATTCAAGTAATATGTGAAATTACCCAGTCTTGTCCTACCCTTTTTATCTCTAATACTTTTATATAATCCACAATCCTTACATGGAATAAATTCCCCCAAAACTTCTACCTATTGAAATCCTTCCCTTTCTTCAAAGCCAATCTCAGGTACCACCTCTTCAATTACACCTTTTCTGAATGCACCAGTTAAAAGTCATCCCTTCCTCCAAAAATCTCCTATGCCTTTTTGTTTAACCCCTCATGTGTACTTATCACATTCTAGACTATATTATATTTACTTGTGTAATTATCTTATATACCACCAACCCCAAATACTTCCTTCTAGAATTTACATTCTCCTGAACTGAAAGGAATATGTCATTTCTCACTTGTTAACTTCAAAAATCTAACACATTACTTCTACATTGTAAATACTTGATAAATCTTAGTTTGCTGAATTTACTCTATACTCTTTCATAGGTCTCCCCGTATGTTGCCTCATACAGTTTACAAAGCCTGTAAAGATCTATTCTATTTCTTATCAGTGTATCTCATGACCACTAGTCTTACTCTCATGTAACTTTTGAATATTTTTTAAAACTATACCCTCTCAGGTACCATATCTATACTACTAAGGGTCTTCTTCACTTCTAACCTGGGGAAACTCTAATTTTGGAAATTATTCTTCTAAAACCAGTTAGATTCAGTTAAATTAAACAAATTTAACAGAGATTTCATAATTCTGAGACAGAGCCAAGATGGAAAAGTAAAGGCAGGAACCTGCCTGAGCACTCCAAAATATCCCTCCAAATAACTTTAAAATAATGCTTCAAAACAGATTCTGAAGCTAGAGAACCAGCAAAAAGACTAGGTGAAATGAATTTCCAATCTAAGACAATTTAGAAGGTCAACAGGAAAGATCTTTTTCAGAATGGAGGGTAGTCCAGTGCAGGCCACATTCCAGAAAGCCAGTAGCAGGCCAAGTCCCAGAAAGACAGGGCAGACATTGGGGCAACTTCCAGAGTTCTCAGCCCACAGACAGTAAGAGGACTGGACAACTGGTTAGAAAGAAATTACAGGGGACACTTTGCTAGACTATGCTGTATTTCCCACAGGGGTATCCAAGACAAGAAGTAACAGGGGAACATGAATCTGGTCAGAGTTCCAAGGCAGAAAAGAATGTTGTCAGTGGTTGCTCACAAATCAGAGCAAAAGTCAGAAGAGGAGTGAACACATCACTCCTTAGCTCACATCACTTTAAAAGAACTAAAAACTTATAGGGCCCCAGAATTAGCTCTGAAAACAGTAGCATGAAAAACCTGAAGCTTAGGATAGTGCCCTCTCAAACCCAGAAGCAGAGTCAAATTTTAACATAAAAAGGCAAGAAATGAATTGGAAACTGAAAAAACAAAAACAAAAAAAGAACCTGACCACAGAAAGTTACTACAGTAACAGGGATAATCAAAACATAAACTCAGAAGAGGACGATGTCAAAATTACTACATGCAATCCTCAAAGAAAAATGTGAATTGACCTTGGGCCCAAAAAGAATTCCTAGAAAAACTAAAAATCAACTAAGAGAGGTAGAGGAAAAAAATGGGGGAAAAAATAAGAATGATACAAGAGAATCATAAAAAAATTCAGCAACTAAGGAAGCACAAAAAATGGAAAAAGATGTACAAAAATTGACTAAAGACAAAAATAACCCCTCCGTGTCAATTCTTGGTCTGTATCCCAAAGAGATCATAAAAATGGGAAAAGGGTCCACATCTACAAAAATATTTATAGCAGCTCTTTTTTGTGGTGGCAAAGAATTGGAAATTGAGGGGATGTCCATAAATTGGGTAATGGCTGAACAAGTTGTGGTATATGATTGTGAGGGAATACTGTTATGCTATAAGAAATGATGAGCAAGATACTTTCAGAAAAACCTGGAAAAACTTACATGAATTGATACAAAATGAAGTAAGCAGAACCAGGAGAACACTACACACAGTAAGTAACAGCAATGCTGTACAATGATCAATTAAATAACTTGGTTATTTTCAGCAATACAAAGATCCAAGACAATTCCAAAGGACTTGGGATGAAAAATGCTATCCATCTCCAGAGAAAGAACTGATGGAGTCTATATATCCACTGCACTTCTTGTAACCTTCTCAAGTATTACCCATAGGATTATAAGATTTAAATCTAGAAGAAACCTCTAAAGGGAAGGCAAAAGGAAGGGAATAAGCATTTATTAAGCACCTATTATGTGCCATATAGAAACAGCTAAATGGCTCAGTGGACAGAGTGCTTGGCCTGGAGTCAGGAAGATCTGAGTTCCAATACTGTCTCAAATATTAACTAGCTGTATGATCCTGAGTAAGTCACTTAACCTCTGTTTGCCTTAATCCAATGGAGAAAGAAATGGCAAACCATTCCAGTATCTTTGCCAAGAAAATCCCATGGATATTACTGGTGTGCTATGGTCCATGATCATGGGGTCACGAAGGGTTGGAAACAACTAAACAACAACAACGTGTTTTATAATTATCTCATTTGATCCTCACAATAACTCTGTGAGGCAGGTGCTATTATTATCTTCACTTACAATTGGAGAAGCTGAGGATGAGAGGTTAAGTGACTTGCCCAAGGTCACACATCTAATAAGTGTCTAAAGCCACTTGTGAACTCAGGGCTTCTTGACTCCAGGCCCAGTGCTCTATCCTCTGACTCACCTAGCTATCTCTTTTTATCAAGTCTAACCTCCTAATTTCACATACAACTTCCACCTCTTGTCCCCAGTCATTTTACAGGTTTAAAATGATGTGATTATGCTAGTGTATGCTAGTTAATTAGGGGTATGCCCACCTAGGCAGAATGACATTCAGAGTCCTTCCTAACCTCCTACCGTTCTAGCCTTCTAACACCTTTCTCCCCCACACATTGTCTTTGATCCAGTGACATTGGCCTCCTGACACTCCATCCAGGTATTTTTTTCTGGCTGCCCCCAGTGCCTGGATTGCTCTCTCTTTTCATCTCTGCCTACTGGCTTCCTTAGCTACAAGTCCCAATTAAAGTCTCATCTTCTACAGGAAGCCTTTCCTAACCCCTTAATTCTAGTGCCTTCCCTCTGTTAATTATTTCCTATTTATCCTGTATATAGCTTGTTTGTATTTATTTGTTTGTTGTCTCCCCAATTAAACTGTGAGCTCCTTGAGGGGAGAGATTGTCTTTTGCCTCCTTTTGTGTTCTCTGCATTCAGCTTAGTGACTAGCACATAATAGCTGATTAATAAATGTTGATTGATAAGTGAAATGTACCTTCGAAAAAGATGTCTCCAAGCATAGAGCAGCTTGATCGACTCTCACCCTATTGCTATCTGTCTTTGAAGGTATCCGAGGATAGGCAATAGCTACTATTCTGTAGAAAAATCCAACAGACTTTGCTACAGAACTAGAGAAACAATCATTTGAGGAGATAAAGTAAGCAAGGCGATATTTAAACAACTGTGATAGGGTACTCTGGGGCATCCTGTGTCCTGTTTCCCCAGGCAATTACTATAAGGAGACACATCTCAAATTATCAACAGCACTCTCCACCAAACATGAATTAACCAAATATATCCAGCTTCAATTTTAACAGAAGCCTAGAAAGTTGTAAACATATACTTATTTCTACAGTCCCACGATCCTGAGCTTGGCATAAGTAAGTGTACCTGAGACTGGAGACACTATTATTGTTCAGGCCTTTGGCTATGTCTGACTCTTCATGACCCCCTATGGCATTTTGTTGACAAAGATACTGGATGAGGAAACTGGGACAAACAGGGTTAAGTGACCTGCCAAAGGTCACAAAGTATCTGAGGCTGGATTTTGAAGACGCTGACTATAGCCTAAAAAATATTTCTACCTTTGGGATAGACTAGGACCCAGAAACTGAATAGAATGTATAGTACATGCAAGTAATACTTCCACTTTGATTACCTTTTATCTAATCCAAATAAATATCATATAAACTAATGCCTGAGTTGTTAGTGAGTGACATAGTAGATAGAGTATCGGGCCTGGAATCAGGAAAACTCATTTTCCAGAGTTCAAATCTAGCCTTGGACACTTACCAGCTGGGTGGACTCTAGATAAGTCACTTAACTCTGGGTTATAAAGGGTTGGACACAACTAAAAAAATGACTGAATAATAAAAGAAGGGACAAACAAGCCAAGGAGTTGAATTTGTAAAAACACAAACCCATACCCTTAAACTCAGCTTAAAGAAAATCCTGGAACTAACCTTAAAAGGTCAGAACTAAGAGGCAATGTGGCCTAGCTGCTTGAATTCTAACAAAGAACCAAGAGACTAATTGGTACAGTGACACCCCATTCCCTACTTGTGGACTGCGTTTCATACAGACAAGGACAGTAGGTGTCTGACAGATTTGAAACCAAGTCTTGGCTAAGGGGTACTCTAACTTGTCACAGAATATACAATGTAGTTTGATTCTTTTTACCCTTAAAACTGTATTCTGATACTTACAGTGAATCTATAAGTGAGAAGTCTTATTACAGTTAAGATGATCATTAAGCTAACTAGCAAAGAGATGGCTCTTAGCCTGGCTATGAAAAAACTATCAGCAGACACTGAGTAGAAGAGTAATAGTCACTTGGAAGGAGTGGCTTTGACACAGATGGTGCCTCCTTCTTCAGAGAATGAAATTCGGAGTAACTACCAGCAAAATGTAATGGTTGTAGAGTGCACTTGGTAAAACTTTTCCACGGATACTACCCAGGAAGGGTCTCCAAAGACTAAGAGAAAGAAACATTTCAGAAGGATAAAGGTCAAAAGACAGAAAACTAACAAGAGACCTCAGGCAATTTACACTGGGGGGGGGGGTGATACAGGATAGTTCTAATTACAAAGTGAGATCAGATCAGAACCATTAAAGCAATGTAGAAGCCATAGTAAGTATGTTTATAATCAGGGACTAATCCAGAAGAGAAAATCATACAGCATCAAGATAACTGAAAGAACTTAGTATACAGATGCAAAAAATAAAAGCCAAGGAGAGCAACTGGAACTATGCCCAAAGGGCTATAAAACTGTACATACCCTTTGACCCAGGAATATCACTACTAGAACTGTATCCCAAAGAAATCATAAAAATGGGAAAAGGACTGACATGTACAAAAATATTCATAGCAGTTCTTTTTGTGGTGACCAAGAACTGGAAATTGAGGGGATACCCATCAAATGGGGAATGGCTGAACAAGTTGTGGCATATGAATGCAATGGAATACTATTGTTCCATAAGAAACGGTGAGCAGATGGACTTCAGAAAAACCTGGAAAGACTTGCCTGAATTGATGCTGAGTGAAGTGAGCAGAACCAGCAGAACATTATTACATAGTAATAGCAACATTGTATGATGACTAATATGATAGACTTATATCTTCTTTCAAGGATCTAAGACATCTCTAAAAGACTCATGATGGAAAATGCTATCCTCATCCAGAAAAAGAACTATGTAGACTAAATAAAGACTGAAGCATTAAAAAAAAAAATGTAATGGTTGTGGGGGGATGCTGAAAAACTGGAGAGTACCTACTGCAGGTCTTCATATGGCTTTCTGGGGGTCTCATTCATATCTAAGAAAAGCTAAGAAATCTAATTTCTCTAAATCTAATTCACAACCTTCACGTCAAAAAACTGACATGTAGCTACAGTTTAGGGCTTGAAGATTATTAGATTCCTTTAAATACAATTTGTTAAACTAAATTTCACCTTTTATATAACTGTGTTCTTTTTTTAACCATACCATAAGAACTACATGTATCAAGTTATCACCCAAGACCAAGACTGAATTATAGACAATGATGATATAAAAAGAGGAAAGTACATCTCTCCTAAAGTTGTTATGAGAAAAAGTGTTTGTAAACTTTAAAGAGCTACATAAATGTGAGTAATTATTATTGCTGTTCTTGTTTTTATGACCCATAAAAAGAGGCTGGACTAAATGATCTGTGATATCCAATCTCTGAAATTCCATGTTTCTACAATTCAGTTTTTCTCAATGTGGAAGCAATATAATAGTTTTTCTTTAAAAAAAAAAAACTCTCTTACTTGCAAACACCTCGGCAAAAAGGTCATATTCAGGCATGAAAAATATCAAGATCGGATTGTGAATAACAATGCTGTCAGCCCTAAACTTCACAATATATCATCTGACAACAAAACCAAAGACTGTGCTAAAGAAAAATTATGAAAGTGTTTTACATCTTGTCATGTACATGTTATATGGCCTCTGTGATTTAATCTCTCTTTAGCTACATAACTGTTTCTATGTTGTTGTACATTTAATATTTTCCTATCTGCTGGGACAGTAGCAAACTCAAATAGAAATCAGGCCATTAAATCAAAGGTAAGGATCCTTGTGAGCATCATGTTGACTTAGAAAACCACAGAGTAACATTATCTATGGTCTATCATATTTTTATTTATTTTTTAAATCTCATTGCAGCCACACTCAGGAGTGTTGCAGGGCCCCAGTTCTGAAGCTGATCAGTGTTGACATCTCTAGGGTATTATGCATACAAATAGGTTCACTATTTGGGGGTTTTAGTCACATTCCCTCTCAAAAACCAAAATGTTGTTATTTCTATTTGCATTATTCTTTTTGTTAGAATACTACAAATTGGGAAGTGGAGGAGAAGGTAATGCAGATTTGACATAATTTTAAGTCTCTATCACCCATTCAGAAATGGAATTCTCTCTACTCATTTTTAAATGCTGTGAAAGAACTGATAAGCTATTTCCAGATCTAACTGAAAACATTTTAAGAAAAAATGTCTGGAGGCAGGGGGTGAGCACAAAACAGCCTTATAATAAGGGTCTTTGGCAGTAAAGAAAGTCTTCAAAATCCAAGTAATTAATCTCTTACAGAATTTCAGGCACTGTGACAGGGCAGGAGGGAAGACAATGAGTGATAGCCGGGCATTCCTAATTTTCTTCACAATTTCTCCATACTCATATGAAAAGTCCTGGTGATGGGGAAGAGAAGCTGCTACCCTTTATAAAGAGCTAAACCCTGAAGCACGGATTGGACCATGTCTTCTACTTCCAAATTCTGGTTCCATTTACTACTTAGCACTGTGATCTTAGGGAAGCTGCTTAACCTCTTTGAGCCCAAGATTTCTTATATGTAAAATGAGAGGGGTTGAACTAATTTCTAATATTCCCTTATTCTACTCAAACTCAACAAAGTCAAGGACTGTACTTTCACACCTGGAGGTCCCATTTAGAAGACCAGGGCATTTCATATGGCATTGTCCCAGACAGCTAAGTGGACTCAGGAAGCAATGTGTTAGTAAGAATGTTATTATCAGTGTGGAGGAGTCAGTCAGAAGGGAAAACTAGGCAGAATTCATTTTGACATTTACCTTCTCCTGAGCTGCTGAAAAACTCAGACAACAGACACCCAGCAAAGATGCAATTTAATGAAGGATCAAGAAGTAGACTTAACACTAATGAAATCACAGCCTCAGTAATTGCTTATGCCACCGTGTAAATGAGGAATGACTTTAGATATTTACACTGTCTATCCCCCAGGGACACCAGCTCTAATTGTCCTATTATAAAGAAGATAGGCTAGGAATTCCCCAAGTCCATTCATAGAAGCTAACATTCTGGATGGAGACAGAGAAACAAGTCCTGCCAAAGTTCTATGTCTCAAAGAATGATAAAAATAGCCCTTTCCCCCTTGGTCATTCTGGAACCCTAGGTAACAGCAACTTGTTAATTCAGAGTTGGTGTTCACCTGAAGAACTGATTTCCAAGGTTCTTTAGAATGGGAAGTGAAAGGGGGAGTGGGGGGTCTAGGAGGAAGAGTAATATATACTGAGAGAATGATTAGCTATCCTTCAAGTGCACTGAGAATGAAACAAAAGGAAAAGCAACAGAAGGAACTGATCCCAGAGATCTGAGGAATGAAAAGAATACTTCACTAACATTTACACAGGCTTAAAATGCTTAGAGACCTGCTTTATCTTATTTGTTACTTAACACATCTGTGAAGTGAATACTACAGTATTATAATCCTCATTTCACAGAAGAAGAAACTGAGATTCAGAGAAGTCAAGCAATTTGATCAGGGTCACAAATCTAAGTGTCTGAGGCAAGATTCAAACCTAATTCTCTCAATTTCAACTCTAAAGGTTTTTCCACTGAACTAGAATGGGCAAGGTTTATAAAGCATTGTTTTAAAAAAATATGCATTGTATTAGTACCTGTGTGGGATGCAAAAAAGTATAAGATTCAGTTTTATTTTTAAGCTCTTGAGGAGCACAAAGTCTCCTAGCATAGTGGAGATAACAGTGAACTTGGTGTCACAAATAGCTGAGTCCTGGTTATGCCATTTTTCTTAGTTTCATAAACTTATGAAAGTCACTTCTCCTCTCTGAGCTGGACAATGTATTTTCATTATCTATCTCATAGCATTATCATGAGGAGCAAATGAGACAATGCGTATGTAACCCTTGTTGCAAAGCCCACTGGTATGGAACTCTCTCCTTATTGGCAGACAAGGCCCTGCCCTATATATATAGGGCTGTGAAAGGAAAACAAGCTCCAGACTTCACCAGTCTCCTCTGGGACTTAACCTACCAGTAGAGTCACTTCAGGCACTTCTGACTTCCAGTTTCAAGAGACAAGATGCAAGGGACCAACCCCACTTCATGTTGTTGAAGGAAAGACTCTAGGAAGACATGAGAAGACCCAGCAGTCTCCATATATCCTCATGCCCTGTTTGCTACTCTAGAAACTTTAGGAAGTTTCCCTTGGGTGAGATGCAAGACTCTCTGGGTTTAAATGAATTACCTCACTTCAAATGGGAGAACTTCATTCTGTATTGTCTAGTATATATTCTGCTGTGTGTACCTTCTCTGATTTCTGTTTTGCTATGATTTAGATAAACAGGTTTCTTTGCTATTTGCAATGTGTGTTCATTGTGGAATTGGTTATTAGGTGGGAAATGAATCAAGCCCTGGATACAGAGCTTGGGGTCCTACTTCCCTCCAATAATAATGAGACAAAGCAATCAGAAGTTAGATTGAACCTAATCATATCCCCTAGTCTAATAATATTTAAGAGAGTAGACAGATACAATTTTAGCCTGGTACCTCCCCCACCTCTCTCTCTCTGAGGAGAACACAGTGGTCTATGCTCCAATATCCTGCTTCTTTTCCTGGAAGGAATAAAAGGGAGAAGAAGAGGTTTTTTTATGTCTATGCTGCCTCCATTTAAGCCACACAACACTCCTTCCCTTCTCTCTAGCTCTCTTTCTCTCTCTCTCTCTCTCTCTCTCCCTCCCTCCCTCCCCCACCATGGGGGCATTCTCCCTACGTGTAGGATCCTAAACACTTTGCAACAATAAAATATCTTATACTCATCAGTTGTTTTTATAACTAGACACACACATAGGAAAAATACACAATAAAAGATAAGAGATAAAATGAGAGGAATCATGGATATAATAATTTCATAAATGAGAGTACACTCTAACTTAGAAGTAGTAGTACTAGAAGAGATCTTAGAATTCACTTAATCCAATCTCATCATTTTATAGATGAGGAAACTGAAGCACTGAAAGGTTGAGTGAGTTACCTATAATCACAAACACAGCCAAGTAGTGAGCTGGGATTCAAACTAAGGTCCTCTAACCCCAAATACAGCACTGTTTTCTTTGTGCCGTGTTGCTTCTTCATGCTGGGCTTGGAGAGAGACACCTATCACATCTGACACATACTAGGTTTGTGACCAGGGGCAAATCAGTAACCTCTCAGTGTCCGAAAGCAAGTCTCTAAGACTATAAATTACAGAGCTGCTGATGTGCTTAAGTCCTATGAGAGATCAGGAAAAAGGGCCGAACTAGCATAAATAGGGAAAGCTTCACAGAGGAGCTGGTCTTGGGTTGGGCCTTGAAGGATACCAAGATTTAGATTAAATTTCATTCCATTCAAAATATTTCCCAACACCTAAGCTGAACTAGGTCCTAGGGAAAACAGTGACAAAAACAAGAGAGTCCTTGCCCTCAGGGAGGCTAAGCCAAGTCAAGTGAATAAGCAATACTAAGAGCTTACAATGTGGTAAGTCCTTACTATGTGGTAACAGTCCTTGTTTTAAGGAGATCACACTGTAATGAAAGAGACAAAAGGCAAATAACTATGTACATACAAGTAATATAAGGATAAATTGCAGGTGATCTCAGAGGGGAAGCACTAATATTAAGGGGTACTGGAATACTGGAAAATGGCTTCTTGTGGAAGGTGAGATGTCTGCTGATTCTTTAAAGAAACTAGGAAAGCCAGGAAGTAGAGGACATGGAGAGAAAACATTCTGGGAATGGGAAACGACCTCTAAAAATACATTGAGTCTTTAAATTAAATTAACTCATATTTACAAAACTATAAAATGTTTTTTCAACTTATCAAGAAACAGAGGATTTAAATAACGCAATGGTAGAAAAACTGAACAAGTCAAAAATGAACTCACAAAGAAAAAAAAATCCCAGAAGAGATGAATCTATAAGTGAATTTTATCAAACATTTAAAGAATAATAAATATCTTTGAGCATATTCTAAAATATATTTCTATGCCTATATTTTATAGGGTTTTTAACATAAATGAATAGTATATTTTATTTAATGGTTGTTAATACATATATTGAGATGATTACATGGTTTTAGAAGTTTTTTTAATATGATTATACTGGTTTACTAATGTTGAACCACCTTCATATCCCTGCTATAAATCCAAGTTCACATAATTAACATTTTTTCATTGATAGTTATAGTCTTTTTGCCAGGATTTTATTTTAAAAATTTTTTAATAAACACTAATTAATGATATTGATCTGTCTCTCTGTTCGCTTTATCCTAAATCAGGGGATTTAGATGTCATGATTATAGTTATCTCATTTCTTTCTTAATTTTTTAGAATAATTTGTGGTAATATAGGTGTCAACTGTTCTTTAAAAAGAAAACTTAGGAGAAAGGGAGTGTCTAGAAGGTAAAATAGTGAAATAAGCTTTAGATATATTGAGTTTTAGATGCCTAGGAGGCATGCTATTAATGTTCAGCAAGAATCAGGAAAATTTACTATTGACCTGACTCTTGAAGGCATCTAGCAATTCCATGAGGCAAAAGCAAGGAGAACAATCTAGGTGTGAAGTAATAGATTATACAAAGAAGAGAAAAAGGAAATAAAATACTATGTATGAGAAATAACAAATTGGACAGTATGACTGAAAGGTAGACTGAGTCAGGGGATGCAATATGAAATCAGTCTGGAAAGAATGTCAGGTCAGATATTGAAGGGTTTTAAAAGTCAAAGTATTTTGTATTTTATCCTAGAGAACACAGGGAACCAAAGAAGCTTCTTGAGCAAGGGAATGACAAGGTCAGACTTGGAGAAACAGATAAATAGGCATTCCAGAAGGGCAGAAAAGTATGAGCAATGGCACAGTGATGAAATAAACACAGTATGCATGCAGTACAGTGAATAAACTTGACTGGAGGAGAGGATATGTGCTGGGGAGCAATACGAGATAATGCTGGATACCTGTGCTTGGGGCAGATTGGAAGAGGCTTTGAATGCTAGGATGAGTTTGAATTAGGTTCTCTATGAATCTACTCCTAAACAGCACCTTGCTGATGATCACAGGAATAGATCTCTCCACCCCTCCTTTCTTTGGATTTGAAATGGAAGCTGCTATACCTTTTGTCCAAATCCAATATTAAAAATGCAGCAGCCAGAAGCATAGGTGATCAATGTGAGCAAATGTGCCTCTGCAGCAACTCAATAAAGAAAACAAATTACTTGTGTTATCATCTGTTCAGCTAATTGTTAGCTCAGGGGGATCCATAACAAAACATATTAGCTGAATGAATTTCCTTTTCCTGATCTGAGAAGAGTGGAAAAGCTTTGGGAGTCTCATGTCCTTGTTCATCTAGACAAAGGATTTAGCCATAGGTATTGTTACAACTAGAAGTGGCCTGAAGCACTCTACTATCATAGTGATCATCCTAAAATACCACTTTCATCACATTGCTTCTGTGCTCTGCATTACCTGATTGTTTAACATCTAAACTTTTCAACTTGTCTTTCAAAACCCCTCCTGTAGTCTAGGCCCACCTTCTATTTATCAACCTTTATCTCCCACTACTTCCCAACAAATACCTTCCTCTTTATCCAGGCTGATCTCTTACTCACCTTCCCTCCACTTCTACACTTTTCCACTTTGACTTTCCCTCTACCTAAATCCTCACTTATCCCTTAAGGCACCTTGATCTGGAGTTGATGAATGTTTTTTATACTTTGATAACAACATTTCTACATATACACACGTGTGTGTATGTGTGTGTGTAGACAGATTTCCTCTGTAATACTGTTTTTAAACAAATTTTGTGCATTTAAACTTTTTTTTCTGAACACAGGTTCATAGGTTTCACCAGACTGACAAAGGATCTGTGATGTAATTAAGAGCACCTGCTTCAAGAGTAATTCCTAACCATTGAACCCTAACGATCTTCTCTTCTAAATTCCCACAAAAGTCATATTGCAACACAATTATATTGTCAAAAATCGTTATTTTTTGTGTGCTAGTCTTGACTTCTCAACAAGAACATAAACCACCTTGAAGGCAGGCACCATCTCTTATAACCCCCACAACTCATGACACGGATGTGTAATGTGTAATAAGTCAATCTGAAAGATTAAGTCAACAAAGAACATCAGAGTACGAACACAACTCATTGTAAACTCCATAGAAAAATCAGTCAGAAAATAACCTAATGTGATTATCTGGAAAATATAATTCAAAGGAGTCATGTCATATCATAGGAGTTAAGTGAGTTAAGGTACATATTTAGATTTACTGGCATCCATGAAGAGTGAAGAAATAATCAGTGACTTTTTGATTGTAATGATATATGGTAAAGTTGTTCTTTCTCCTACATCTTAAGCAAGAGTTGATTTGCCTATCCTCTAAAGTATATGCATACATTTCTATGATTATCATCTATTTCTTCTCTCACTCCTCCACTTATGTGTATTTTATATACATATCTATATCTATATATGTGTGTATGCACACACGCACACATATGAGTATAAATATACATATGGGGGTATAAGTCTATATAGACAGAGATATCTATATAGATATCCACACACACGGATACACACTTAGACAAAAAACAAACAAACACATAGCTGGATACTACATATGTAGTTTCCATACTCTTTATTGTGAACAGAATGATTGGTTTGTCACATGACTTTTTATAGAAAAGAAGGGAGAAAAAAGCCATTCATTCCTTCTATTGGCATGAGGATTGTTGGGCACAAAACAAATACGGAGTTAGCATGAGAACATGCAACTCAAGATTGAGACTTATTTGGCCCATAACAAACACGTTATGTAGTCATTCAAGTGAGTCTACAAGTCTGTAATGAGACTATAAAAAAGGTGAGCAAAAAAGACTGGTGGGACTCCTCAAACCTGACTTTTAGATCAAAAAGGACTGAGACGTTCTGGTTATTTAGACAAGTCTGTTGCAGATCTAACAATCAAAACTCCTGAGGGATAAGAGGGATAATATACAGCTGATGAGACTAAAAATACCTGTGGATCTTTTTTCTACCATCTTCATTAAAAGATGTAACCCTCCTTCTGGTGAGTGTTTGCTACTTACTTAACTTTATGTCCTCAGACAAATTACTTTTAACACCACCATCCCCAGCCTTAGCCCCATTACTATCACCTCCCCAAAGTAAAGACATAATTAGTTTCTTTCTCTTCAAAAAGGAGGACTATAATAGGCATTTCTATATGTCTTACTGGATTATATTTGGATACTTTTCACCCAGAAGAAAACTCACAGAGGCATATTTCTTCAAAACCCCTTTGATTTAGGAAGAGTAGAAAGTATGACCATTTTACAAATGAGGCGACTAAATTACTTCATCCTTAGATAAGATAAGGAATGAATTAACCCTGGGTATATGGAACCGGGCAATGAAAGATCTTAAGCACTCAAGATGAACTCAAGATTTAGGCCACACCTTCAATTTAGAGATCAGCTGGATTAAAAGCATGCTAACGAGACTTGAAATGTGACCCAGTAATGGCTACAATCAATCATTTTGTCTTTTGTGGGAGGTAAAGTATGACTACAATAAAAGCCCTATTGCTTCTGTGTGGGGTACAGGGACCCCAAAAATCCCCTACCCAAAAAATTAAAAGTCAGAGGTGTCTTGATTAAAGGACAGGAAGTTTTATTCAATTCTCACGAGAAGGCATCCACTCCACCAGTATGAACTGGCAGAATGAGACTTGTTACAGAAGATGGAACAAGAATTTATACCCTAACCCAGTCAAGCCCCCTCCCACCTCTGTCGCTTCTCCCATTGGCTAGGAGGTGGGCTTACAATCTGAGCGAGAAATCTCTTCCAATGATAAGAAATAAAGAAGCCTGACACTATCTCTCAGTGGCTGGGAGGCGGGCTTACAAAGAACAAGGAAATAGGGGATAGCCAATCCAAATGTACCAATCCTTATTTGGCACTCGCCAAAGTGAAGAAGGGGGAAGGGCTCTAAGAGATTCCTAAAATTCCTAAAGGGCTAAAGGCTGATTGTAAAGGTCCTAAGTTGTATAATTTCTTAGGAAACCCAGGACTCAGGTCTGTCCAGTCTTACAAAAGTCTGTCTCTGGTTTTGAGAATTTCTCTCCCTTCTCCTCATTCTGAGGAGTCTTCACAGAGGGTGCAGAGAGTATACCCCACTCATATCTATATACTGATTTACTTTTGTTTTTTACTTTGAATCTGAAAAAGCAGCAATGACTGAAATCGTGAGGAAAAAACTGCAAAAGTGAAGTCACATTCAAGAGAGACCAGTAAGCAAGTCAAAAAGCCAGAAATCCATAAAAAGAGCTTAGAAAAGAGGTCAGATTCTCAGAGCAAACCCAAAACCCAGGAGGGCTATGTATAGAAAAAGGTCACAGTGAAGGGAGAGCAGTAGCCAGTAGAATTAATGTTTTGCTTCATTAAAAGAATAAACCTTTAAATAGAATTCTTTTCTACCATGCCCCATTTTTATTCAGTTAATAGCCAACTACAGCTATAGAAATAAAAAGAGATATTTAGTTGTAGATTTTATTTTCCACATTAAGGAATCTAAACATTTTTCTTTGTAGACATAATAAAATAATTAATTTATGGCAGAGGAATAATCTAAGATCTGTGGGAAAAGATTATAGGTCTGGCAGCAGTGGGAAAGATGGATTGAAAGAAGACTAGAGTCAGGGAAACCTGTTAGTGATGAGGTACAGGCTCTGGGAATCCTCTTGAGCTCTCCCTGAATCCTAGAGGTATAGGCTCTGGGAACCCACCTTGAGTTCTGATTAAATCGTCCCATTTGATGAGGCATTTGCATGAGGCCATAAGCCTTACATTGTGGCAGGGCCCAGACCTCTGTTACTAGCCTAGCCCTCCATTGTTCTTCTATTTCCTACCCTTGAGCCTATCAAAATATCAATCCAACCTTGAACTGGCCTAGCCCACGATTGTCTGTAGTCTCCTACAACTTCTAACCCTTAATCACTTATTGACCTCATCTGACTTCTGAAGACCCTCCCCAAACTCCTCCCCTAGATCACCCTTAGATTCCTCCCACAACCTTCTGTATATAAGACCCCATCTTGTCTCCATGTATGTGAAAGCACCATAGAATGACCTAACACAGGCTTACTCTGTGTCCAATACAAGTGAACTTTTAATAAACTTTACTTTTCTTTGGCTGAGAGACTTGAGTCGAATTCATTCTGCAGGACCCGGAGTATTGGTATTTTGGGGTCTCCAGAGCAACCCTAAACCTCTTTATGGGTAACCTCTTCATTAGGATGGCTTTTATAATAAGTAGTTCAGTCAAACAGTAATAGAATGCTAGAAGCAACAGACAAAAGCACTCAAAGATAACACTCAAATTTAAAGGATTAGGTGCTAATACCATTAATATAAATAATTACATCAGAATAAATCAGTTTTTTTTTTGGGGGGGGGGAAGGAGAATCAATCAGCCAATCAACAAGCCCATTATGAGACAGTTAGGTGGCAAAGTGGTTAGAGGGCCAGACCTAAAGTCACAAAGAATTGAGTTCAAATCCAACTGAAGACATTTACTAGACCCTGGGCAAGTCACCTAACCCTGTTTGCCTCAGTTTCCTCATCTGTAAAATAAGCTGGGGAAGGAAATGGCAAACCACTCCAGTATCTTTGCCAAGAAAACCCCAAAGTGGGTAAGGAAGAGTCAGATATGACTGAACAACAATAACATGAGACAGTGCTAAGTGCTGGGCATACAAAGACAAAAATGAAAAAGCTACTTCCAAATTTGTAAGTATGTGTCTATGTGTATGTGTATACACACACACACATTAAATAAAAGGTAATGGGGGTATTGACTTAAAAAAAACAGAAAATGGCACTCTGGCTTAATTTTGAAAGAAACAAGGGATTTTGAGAGGTGGAAAATAAGAAGGGAGGCCATTCAAGGCATTTGGACAACAGTTTGAGCAAAAGGATGGAGATAAGAGAAAATCACAGAGAGCAATGTGAAAAATCCTATTTTGGATGTGTTACATTTGAGGTACCACTATGACAACCAAGGAGCGGTGGCCAGGTGGCTCAGCAAGCAAGAGCACTGGCTCCAGTGTTGGGATGACCTGGATCAAATCCAGGCTCAGATACTCAGCACGACACCCAGAAATAACTGGCTGTGTAACCTTGAGCAAGTTACTTAACCCCGATTGCTTTAAAAAAAAATGTTAATATGAGAACCAAGGATAGATACCCAGTAGATAATTGGAAATATTAATCTAAAGTTTAGTAGAGAGGTATGGGGTAAATATATGGATTCAGGACTCTATGGAAGAGGTATTAAAGCTGTAGTGGAAAAGACTGCTAAGAAAGAGTATAGGAAGAGGAAAAAACCTTGGGCAGTATCTACTTCAAAGGAAGGGGGGTGTGAAAAAAAGCACCAAAAAAAATGACCAGTGATAGAAAATTCTGAGAACCAATGGAATAAGATTAAGGAAAAGAGAATATGGTAGTGAAAGCTAGCTAAAGTGAGGGAATAGCAAATCACTCTGACAAATGAAATAAGAGGTAAGGAGATAGACAAGGAGAAAAAGGACAGGTCCATGGATCATGATCAGGAAAAAAAAAAACTAATTTGTATAATGGAGTGGCAGGTCTTTCACTCAGCTCTCCCTGGGAGAAGTTACCTAACAAACCAAAAACTATTACAAGAGAGAATCTGGTCAAAACGGGAACAAAATAAGAAAGGCAATTGAAAGATGAAAGTGGCTCCGTCGTTGTTCCCACCCCCCTTCCGCGTGTGTCAGTCATGGCCCCGCTGCTGCTGCCCCTGCTGTTGCGCTCTGCGGCCCGGGCCCTGCGCCCCGCTGTGGCCGCTGCCACCTGCGCCTTTGGAGGCCTTCTGGGAGGAGGAGTCGCCAGAGGGCAGGGGCCCATGAGCCCCGGCCTCCTGCAGCCGCTCCTGGAGGGCGCCCGGTCTATGTTTGTGCACGGTGCGGGGCGGCTCCACACGGAGGAGGACAAGGCCTTTGCTGAATTCCTGACAGATGAAATTAAAGAGGAGAGGAAGATCCAGAAACATAAATCCCTCCCCAAGATGTCTGGGGATTGGGAACTGGGTGTGCAAGGGACAGAAGCCAAGTTAGTCCGGAGAGTAGCTGGCGAGAGGATCACAGTCACATTCAATATTAACAACAGTATCCCACCGACATTTGATGATGAGCCACCAGAGGGACAGAAAACCCAAGAACAGCAAGAGCCTGAACTTACATCAACCCTGAACTTCGTGGTGGAGGTTGTGAAGGACGATACCAAGAAGGCCCTTGTGCTGGACTGCCACTATCCAGAGGATGAGGTTGGACAGGAAGAAGAAGATGAGAGTGACATCTTCTCCACCCGGGAAGTTAGCTTTCAGCCCACCAGTGAATCTGACTGGAAGGATACAAACTACACACTCAACACAGATTCCCTAGACTGAGCCCTGTACGATCACTTGATGGACTTCCTGGCTGACTGTGGAGTGGACAACACATTCCCAGACGAGCTGATTGAGCTCAGCACGGCCTTAGAGCACCAGGAGTACATCAACTTTCTGGAAGATCTGAAAGGATTCGTCAAGTGTCAGTAGGGAAGCCTGAGGCTGCGGGGTCCCCTGCTGTGCTCCCTGAGCCCTTCCTTCCAAGAGAACGTTTCTAGAAGCCATCATGGAGAAAGCACTGTGCTGTGAAATACCGCCAGGCATAAATTATGTTCCCTAACCCTTTATTTCCTTTGTCTGCTGGCATTTTTGTACGCCACTACAGAATGATGAGAAATAAAACCCTTGGACCCCTCCAAAAAAAAAAAAAGAAAGAAAGATGAAAGTGGCCGAGATAGAGGAGAAGGAATATCTTCTAATGGAGGAAATGCAGTGATTTAAATGGAAGATATGGCAGAGAAGGCATGAGGAAACAGAGTAATTAAGTTTTGTCTCTACTTTTTTGGAGGTGGCTTGATAACTACTAATTTCCTTGGTGGGACAGCTAGTATAATAGAACCAAATGAGTATCGATGTGGATACTGGTAAAAGCACTTAACATGTAAATAGTCTTAGAAATGGTTCCCATTGTGGGCGGTAGTGTGGTAGCTCTCACATCTGGCCAGAAAATTTAATTTTAAAGTTCCAGATCTTGGAGGTGATGTATTTTCCAATAATGATGAAATGTGGCCATATTACTGTATTGCAACAGGATTATATTACAATAGAATTACAGAAACTGATGAAATTGAAAACTGTGAGAAGAAAGAATCCCGACAGCCATCAAAAGGGAATATCAAGAGTATTCAGCCAATCTAGATCAAACTGTGAGGAAGGTGTCAAAGTGACAGCAAGGTTGGTAAATAACAGCAACAAGGATGTAATTTGCCTTTTGTGTTTTCAGAACAACCTCCTGGAGCTCACCTCAGTGAAGAGACCAAACAGTAAGTGACATAGGTGTAAAATGATGATTATTACAACAAAAGCAGTAAGTCTGAAGAACTGTCCACGCAGTATTTTGTCTTTATGATCTCACAGATTAATCCTTCTACACCAGTCTCCTACTCCAACTTCTTAACTTGGGTACAAACACTCTTGAGAAAGGAGAAAATGTAACTTAAATTCATGACCCTCCTTACCTTCAAACCAGCTTCTTCTCTTCCTAACTTCCCAGTCTCTGTCAACACTACCAGCTCCCTAAATCACTTAGACTCAAAAACCTAAGTCATGTGATACAGTAAAAAGAACAATGGATTTGGAATCAGAAGAGTCCCAAAGGTCCAACCACAGTTCCCACTTACTAGATAGATCATGGAAATGTCACAATGTCACTGAACTTGTTTTTTCATCCCTAAAATGGGGATATAGGCACCTCATCGGGCGGCTATGAGAAAAGCACACACTCCTTCTTTCCCCTTCATCCCCTGTATCTAACCAACAATTTCTGTGGATTCTTCATGTGTCACTCAAATGTTTCTTTTCATCAGTGCTGCCACCAACCCAGTCTAGGCCTTCACATACGTCCCTAGACTGCTGAAACACTGTCCTATCCATTCTCCTCTCTCCATGTGTATCTACTGCATGGGCTACTCCACCCAGCTGCCCCCATGGGTGATCACGAGCAATCAGAAGAGACTACACTATGTAAAGTGCTTTGTAAATCTCAAAGCACTGTATAAATGTCAGCTGTTTCATTAGTATTTGGTAGTATTACAGGTCATTTCCATTCTCTAAGCCTGCTTCTTCATTTGTGAAATAGGGATGATAATGCCTGCCCTGATCCCTTCACAGAACTGTCCTGCCTCCAGTGTACATTACATGTCCAATGTAAAGGGCAGGGATGGCACCTGGGTTTTCCCTGTGAGGAATTTCTACAAAGACAAGCCATTCCCTTTTCTGCCACTTACTGTCTTGGCAACATGTCACCTGTTAGATGCAGGATTCGAACCAAGGTCTTCTTCAGCCTGAGGTCAGCTCTGTCCATTCCACACAAAGCCCTTCCTAACACACCTAAAATACTTCATAAATTTTAAAGGGCTATATGAATGGCAGTTGTCAGTGTAGTTGTTTTAATATTCTTAAGATTAATCTGTGAAAGCACAGAGATAAAACCAAGAACGGGAATCCACTGACACGCAGAGAGACCTCCTCTTCTGGTTCAGGTTGGGGTTTGGAAGTCTTGACCAATTGCTATCATCTTCAGTTCCTTGTTGCCCCCTGCCTCACAGCTGACAAGGCAGGCTTGGGTTCCAGTCCCCAGCACATCGTGCTGGTCGTTAACACAAACTTCACCACTCCACACCAGGGAGATTGCGCTCACCCAGTCCAGATTCAAGACATCCACTGAGGCCAGGCCCAGGGGCATTGTAACTTGACCCAACTGGGGTCGGGGCTGCCCTCTGCCCATCCTGACCTCATCTTCGGGTCAGCCTCTGTCTCTGCACAGCCCCTGAGGGCGCTTTCCGGTCAGCCTCTCCATTCTCTGACAGCACCTTCCAGTCAGTCTCGGTCTCTGCACTGCCCCTGAGGGAGCCTTCCGGTCAGCCTCTCCATTCTCTGACCGTGCCTTCGGGTCAGCCTAGGTCTCTGCACTGCCCCTGAGGGCGCTTCTCCAGTCTAACTGCCCTTCTGTTGGGGCGAGTTCTAGTTTAAGGCCGCTTCCTCTCCTCTCCGCCCCCTGCAGGCCGGGCGGACTCAGCCTTCGGTCCTGAACCTGCCAGTCCCAGCAGTCCCAGCCCCAGAGGGGCTCACCGGTCCCTACTTATAAGCGCAGCCTCCCTGGTTGGTGGATGGGTGTGTGCAGAGGGTGAAGCTGAAAGGGCCGCCCAGGGCCATCTAGTCCAACATCTTTTTACAGATGAGAAAACCAAGGTCCAAAGATTAAATGACTTGCCAAAGGTCACACAACTAATGTCTCAAATAAGACTTGAACCCATGGCTCTTAAATCTAGCTGTCTTGACCATACTGCATTAGGCATGCCTAATTATACACACTTTCTACCAGTGCTGCTAAGAGTCTCTGTGTATAGGTGGTTTTCAACTGAACTGTAAGCTATGACCTACATTCAGTGTTGTCATTGGCAGTGAAAAGAGTGCTGGTCTTGGTGGCCAGCCTCCTCATTCATCTGTAAAAAAGTAAGAACCTATAATAAACCTACCTCACAGGGATGGTTGTGAGAAGCAAAGGCAATAATGTATATAAAAAGACCTTTGTAAACCTTAAAAGCCTGTATAAATGTCAGCTTTTATTGATCCCGGGTCTACCTCTTCCTAGCTGTGTGACCTTGTGTAATAACAACCATTCACATTTGTATCACATTTTAGGGTTTGCAAAGCACTTTCCTTACAACAACCCAGTAAGGGAGGGCAAATCTCTTGACTCTGATCCTCAATCAATCAATAAGCATTTATTTATTAGACACCTATTATGGCCAAGTACTACAGGGATACAAAAGCAAAAATGAAACATAACTTTTCCTCAAAGAAATTACATTCTATCAGGGACAACACACACACACACACACACACACACACCACACACACACATATATATGTGTGTATATATGTATATATATATAATATTATATTATAGTGTATTACATTACAGTGTATTATGTTATATTATACTTACTATATGGAAAGAAACTTACAGATTCTAAAAGGGAATGCATTTCAGGTTCATGGGGGACAGTCAATTATTATTATGACAATTAGTTAACAAGGATTTGTTAATTATAATATGCTCAGCACTGTGCTATGCATTGAGGATACAAAGGAAGGCAAAAACAGATCTCTTCTTCAGAGAGCTTACATTCTAATGGAGGAGACAGTTACCTGAGACTGAGGCAGACACATACACACACATACACATTTTGTTGTCATTGAGTTGTTTCAGTCTTTCCCCGCTCTCTGTGATCCCGTTTGGAGATTTCTTGGCAAAGATACTGGAGTGGTTTGCCATTTCCTCTTCCAGCTCCTTTTACAGATGAAGAACTAAGGCAAACAGGATTAAGTGACTTGCCCAGGGTCCTAAGGGACTAAGTGCCTGAGGCTAAATTCAAACTCTTGAAGATAAGTGATGAATCTTCCAAATTCCAAGCAGAGTGCTCCATCAATAGAACCAAAATTCAGAGAAGGAACCAACAGGATTGGGGAAAGAGGGAAAGGAGGGCAGGACAGGACAAGAAAGGCCCCCTGCAGAAAGTAGGATTTTAGCTAAGGCCTGAAGAAAGCCAAGCAAAGTATAAGGTAGAGTTGAGGCAGGGGTGTGGTGGTAAAAAGTTTAATGATTGTCTCTCCCCCCCAAAAATATGTACATACTACACCCTTTAAAATTTAATCTGCATCATTAACATTTTCTTGGTCACATATTTACTTAATATTTGGTAATTTTGGGGATATAAATGCTCACATTGACCATTTAATTATTGGCTTCTGAGTCAGTTTGAGCAATCTCTATCATTCCAGGCATGAGCGATGCTTTACACATACCCTGGTATAAGGTGCCGAGTCAGGAGAAGACAGATCATGTGAGAAAAGTAAATATAAGCCAATGTAGCTTAATCGTAGATGGAAGGCAAAGTATAAGACAACTGGAAAGGTAGGAATGGAGCCAGGTTATGAAGAGCTTTGAATTTGACCCTAAAAGTAAAAGGGGGCCATTAGTAGGGAAATATCCCTCACCTAAAGAATGGGGAACCAATACTGATAAAGGTCACAACATTGGGTAAAAATCAAATGAGATGATCCCTAAAGTGGTTTGTAGCCAGAAATCCTAATTAATATCATCCATTTCAACCACACCTTTGTATCCCCTAGGTACCAGCACATACATACATAAATTGGAGAAGAGTAATCATTTAAGAAACATTTGCTGTATCAATGTTTACCTTGCATGAGGGAGGGGGTGGGGGGTTCAGAACTCAGATGCCAGTAATAATCCCCATCTAGCTTACCCTGAGACCATCCACAAAGATTATAAAGAGGCTGTGGGAAAGCAGACATCTTTATTCACTGTAGGCCACACTGGAAAACCTAATTCATATTTTTTTAGTTACACTGATGAAGGTGAGATTCTCCAGAGATGAAAGCACTCTTTCTTCACCTGGTAGCCTACTAATTATTCCCAGTTATAATCATGGTAGGAGCTTCAGACATCCCTAGATGTGATGTGAACCATGACTCATCAAGCTGAACCAGAGAAGAGATGTCCCTGATGTGCCCAGGCTTGCAAACAGGGAAGAGGCCTAAGGGTGTATACAATTTAGAAGAGACCACCTGTGAAGTGAACAGTGACTGAGAGTTTGTGGCTTAGGCATCCAGAGACACAAGAAGGATTTTCTCTCCAAACAGGTGGGCAGCACAGGGGTCCAAAGAGGGGACCAGCCCCAGAGGGCTTAGGTACACAGCAGCAGCAGGGGTATTTGGCCCAGGAAATTATAGAGCAAACAAAATGAGGGGAACATGCTGGGCCAATTGTGTTTCAAGTTGAAAGAATACAATGCTAAGAAACAGATGAGCTGAACTAAATCATTCAGTTAAACAATAAATTTTTATTACCACTAGGGATATAAATATAAAAACTAAACAGTCCCTGCAGTTTGCATCCTTGCAATTGGTTGATAAGAGATGACTATTAGGACCAGTTTTAGTTTTCAGGGTCACATCTTCCCAACTTGATCAAAACCTTAAAAACTGAGCAGCTCCAGATGTCTCCTATTAGCCTTCACAAAATCTACAGGTAGTGGATTCAGCTTTTACAATTGGTGGTTTCTTAGTACCACCCCTGCCTTCCTTAAGTTTTATGGGCCTTAAAAAGTAGAAGAAAATCACCTAGTTAAAATGTGTACTTTTTTTCTTTTTATCACAATATTAACAATTTTGACTTCATGGCTTTATTCCTTTCTTCATTCATTCACTTGTTGTGAGGCTTAGATTGTGATTAAATTTATAATAAAATTCTCCAAAGAACTTTCTTCATGATAAGTCATTTTAAAAATCTTTCTTAATAAGAACTGTGGATTCCCAAAAGAATTATGACTCTTCAAATCAGGTGCTTTGGGGACAGAAAACACTTACTCTGTTGGAATTTTACTTAAGTCTGTGAATCTCATCCTCTGTCTATAATCAGATCTGCCAGATGTGAACAACTATACTCCAGGCATCTGAACTGATGTTAATATCATTATCCTAAGCATTCTAAATCACACATGTTCAAGTGCCATTTTTTTTGGAGGCTTTGGAAAGGAATAAGATAAGAGAGGCTAAATACACAGATCAGGAGAGAATAGAAAAAGTCATTTCTACAATTCTTAATCCTAGGAATTGGGGAATTAAAAACCTCCAAGAGGCTGGATTGGCAAGACGATGAGACCCTAGCTAATCGGGTCGTGGAATGAGAACTCCAGAGCTCCCCATCCCCTCTCACAGGCAAGAAGATTTCCATTTGTGGAAAAGAAAACGTGTTGAAGTGGTTTAGCAGAATGAGTAGAACACAAAGAGGCTTGGGAGACTTGACCTTAACCTGTCCCTGAGCAACCTTTTAGCCAATGTCCTAAACCCTATCCCACCCCACAGAACACCTGCAGTATCCCTAGAATTTGAGTAACCCAGAGATCTTGCTAAGATGAGAGGCAACATGCAGGTGAAACAAAACAAAACAAAGCAAAACCCAAAAAAAGAACATCACATTAGAAGACCCCTCTGGGTTCAAATCCAGGCTTTTCTGTGATCTTTCTGAGTCTCAGATCTCTGAAATGGAGGTGATACTGAAAGACCTACATACACAGGATGAACTTTTTATATCCTTGTAACTTGTAAAAAAACAAACAAACTGGGCAACTAGGTGGTACATTGAATAGAGAGTGCCAGGCCTGGAGTCTGGAAGATTCATCTTCTTGAATTCAAATCTGGCCTCAGACACGTACTATCTGGGTGACCCTGGGTAAGTTATTTAACCCTGTTTGCCTCAGTTTCCTCATCTATAAAAGAAGGTGGAGAAGGAAATGAGAAACTACTCCAGTATCTTTGCCAAGAAAACCCCCAAAAGGGGCACAAAGAGTCAGATATGACTGAACAACAACAAAGGTAGGTTGGTGCTAGATTGTGTAATATACTATACAAATATATGCCATCATAATGATTATTATTATTATAGGTTATAATCCAGGAAGCATATGACTTATATTATTAGGAAAAAAGTGAGATATAATAGAAAGAATGGCAGATTTCACATGAGAGGGCCAGAATTTGAATCCCAACTTACTATTTCTTTGACCTTGGTCAAGTATTTAATGTCTCTGGGCCACAATTTTTTCATCCATAAAGTGATAGGGGTTGAGACTATCATGACCCTTTGGGTTCCTTCCAATTCTAAATCTATGCTTCTATGATTTCTATGTCACATGAGGATAGTTGAAAGAATTTGGGATGTTTACCTAGAGATGACTGACTACTCACAGGTTGGGTTTGTCCTTTGTTCTCAAAGAGGACCTTGACATCAGGGAATGATGACATGACTTATAAAGTTGACGTGGATTTGAGTGAGGGAGGGCTATGCAAGGTCACCAGCCTCACTTTCTCCTCCAGAGTCATCTGGGTCAAGTGAACAGATATTCATCAGAACAACTGGAGATGGCCCAGGATGCAATGGGAGATCCTGGCCCTTTTCAGGTTCTCATTTTGAATTAGGTAATGCCCATTCAGTGAACAGACCTCTTTAAGAAGTGAATCAAGAATGGCCCCTTAAATAAAAATTTAAAAAATAAAATCAAACTGGGAGGGGAAGACCCTCAGGGTTGCTGGCCATAAGAGAAACAGTTATTATTTACATTCATTCTGTGCTAGGAGAGGGGAACAAGAATGGGGAGCAGAAAGAGACTCTAACAGTGACAGCTATAAAAGGGTGGAATGGTCTAACTTACTAAGTTGTGAGTTTCTTGTTATTGGAGATACCAAAAAGGGAACTGGATCTCTATTCATCTATGACATCGTAGAGAGAATCCTTATTCATGTGTGGCTTAGACTGAATGACCCCTAAGTTCACTTTCCACCTTGGGATCCTGGAATTCTAAATGGGGAATGAGTGTTGAATATTGTTATGGATCATGTCAGGAGAATAGATACCGATGAGGGACATATTTTCCAAAGGATCCGATAACGGAGTAATGAGGCAAGGTAGCTGGGCTACCTCTTTATAAGCAACTGAGGGTCTCTGCTGAAAGGATAGTTAAGTAGCATCTTCCCATCTCAAGTCTGAATCTTATTCCTTTAGCTTCCTAAAAGTCACAACATTTTAGAACTTAACATTTGTAAATTCTATAATGACTTGTAGGTGCTTTGATATTTCCTCTATCCCAGTGAGGGGTTAGGGAGAATGGATAATGTATGCCCAGGTAAAATTTAAATTTGGATGTCAGGGGACATTTAAAGGTGAGGATAAAGATGGGCCTGGAGACTTAAAGAGCCAGAGAAGTCAATTCAATTCAACAAGCATTAATTATAGTGAAGTAGAGGTGGTATCCACTGAAAGGGAAGGATGATTTTACCTTCATCTTGGAAAACGAAGATGTTATGAGGGACTGCCTTTGGCCTTTCTTTATATCCCCAGCACTGATTACAGTGCCTCATACCGGTAGATAGTAAGTGTTTAACAAATGCTTATTCACTGAATGACCCCTCAGCTGTTGTAGAACTCTCAAGTCTCAACTTCCCCTAGACTGAGACACAGTGGACCAGATGACCATAGGAAGGCTGGGTTCCCAAGAGGAATGGCAGGATTTTTTTTTTTTTTTAGCTTTTGACTACTTTAGGGAACTCCTCAGTGTTGGGAATCCCCAGTAAAGAAACTCTCCTCATCTATGTAAATCTGCAAGGAGTCTGAGAGAGTTGCCTTAAGCAATTAGAGGTTAAAGGATTTGCATACAGCCAGTTTACCCTAGGTGTGAAATTTAAAACCAGCTCTCCCAATCAGGCTGATGGGAGGCATCTGGAGCTGCCCAGCTTATAAGGCTTCAATCAAGTTGGGAAGATGTGACTCTTAAAACTAAAATGTGTTCTTGGGTCAAATAATAATCATCTTTTGTCAACCAATAGAATGCAAGCTGCAGGGACTGTTTAGTTTATATATTCACATCCCTAGTTGGTAATACATGTTTATTGTTTAATTGAATTATTTAGTTCAGCTCATCTGTTTCTCAGCACTGTATATGATATATATGTGTATATGTGTGTGTGTATATATATATATATATATATGCATATATATATATATATATATATATATATATATATATATACACCATAATGCCCTTAGCAAGCAATCTAAAAATGGGGAAAAAAACAACTTGTGCCCTTCTTTTCTCTCCATCCCTCCATCCATCTATATAGACATACACAAGGACAAAAGGGCAGCTAGGTGGTGCAGCTGATAGAGTGCCAGGCCTGCAGCAGAAAGACATCTTCCTGAACTAAAATCTAGCCTCAGATACTTCCTAGTTGGATGACCCTAGGCAAGTCAACCTTCTTTGCTTCAAGCTTCCACATCCATAAAATGAGCTGGAGAAGGAAATGACGATTCACTCCAGTATCTTTGCCAAGAAAATCCCATCACAAAGACCACAAAGAGTGGGACATGACTAAATTGCCTGAACAACAGCAACAACAAATATGTTCATAATATCTCTAGCAAGACTTCCCCTACAGGTCACCAGAGGGCACCCCTTCCCCCCTACCAATGGAGCCATTCTTGATATTCTTGTTGTGCTCTGAATGGAAGGCTACTACAAAGCACAATCTCCTCTTCTACCTCCTCTCTCTCAACTTCCATCTTGTCATATATAATCACAAAATATTAGAAAGTTGGTCAAGTCTAATCTGAAAACCCTCATTTTACAAAGAAGAAAACTGAGGCTTTTGGCCAAGCTCATACTAAGAATCAGATAAATTTATAAGACAAAGACTGAAACCAACTCTTTTAATTACCAGCCTAGGAATCTCCTCTACAAGATGCTGCCTCAACCAATTTTCATATATCTCTTTGGTTTTGTTTTGTTTTTTTGCTTTTTTTTTTTTTTTGGAGGGCAATTGGGGTTGTGACTTGCCCAGGGTCACATGGCTAGTTTTTGTGTTATGTCTGAGGCCAGATTTGAACTCAGGTGCTCCTGACTCCAGGGCCGGTGCTCTATTCACTGCACCACCTAGCAGCCCCCTATATATCTCTTAAGGAAAACAAAAATGGAAATGAATCCTATAGTCAACAGGTGATGAAATCAATATTTTTATGTAAATGAATGTCATATTTGTTATGTTGCCTGATCTCAAGTGTGGTTCAGTACTGTGCTGCGGCCCATCCACTTAAATTTCTCATCTATAAAATAAGGCTTTTAAGATCCCTTCCAATTCTGAATCTGTGCTCCTATATTTTACCTGATTTCTCAGATTGAAGCCATCCAAGTGAACTAAGTAATTTTCTAGATGTAGTTTTCATCTTTGTGTGTCATCTGCTATCTGCCACTCCCATCTTCCAGAATAATGATAGCTCTTATTTATATAATGCTTTAAAGTTTACAAAGTACTTTTCATACATTCTCTTATTTGATCTTCACAAGAACCCTGAGAGGTAAGTGCTATTGACTTCATCAGTAAATAACTCCAGACTTGTGTATGTACATACACACATATACACACACACACACACACACACAGACACTTATCTCCAACCTTACCCACTCTTCCTCCTGAGCTTCAGTACCTTATCCCCACCTACCAAATGGACATTTGTTTGCATGTAGCCTCTCCCATTAGATTGTAAACCTCTCAAGGACAGGAACTGCCTTTTGTCTCTTTTTATATCCCTAGCACTTAGCTGAATGCCTGGCACATAGTAGGCATTATGTTGATTAATTGATTGACTGATTGATTGGACATTCCAAAATGGATATCCTGTAGACATCTCAAAAGCAACGTGCTCAAAGCATACCTCATCTTTTCTCCCAAACCCACCCCTCTTCTAAATTCCCCTCAGACAGCACCTATCTTCTCATCATGCAGATTCACAATATTGGCATCACCTTCCCCTCCTCATTTTCCTTCACCCCACCTTTCCAATTAGTTGCTAATTCTTCTTGATTCTACATTCACAACATCACTCAGAGTCATCTCTTTCTCTCCACTCATGTGACCATTTTAGTTCTGCTCCTCATCATGTTTTTGTCCAGATTATTACAATAGCTACTTAATCTTCCTGCTCTTCAAGTCCCTCTCCATTCTACTCCACAGCTACCAAAGTGGTGTTTCTAAAACACAATTCTGGCCATATCACTCTCCTGTCCAATAAACTCCAGTGACTCCCTATTATCTCTAGGATCAAATACAGATGCCTTTGTTTGGAATTTAAAGCCTTCCACCCTATCTTTGTTGCTGTTATTCAGTTGTTTCAGTCCTGTGTGACTCCAGTGACCCCATTTGGGGTTTTCTTGGAAAGATACTGGAGTGGTTTGCCATTTCCTTCTCATTTTTCCCGCTCATTTTACAGATGAGGAAACTGAGGAAAGGAGGGTTAAGTGACTTGCCCATGAACACACAGCTAGTATATGTCTGAGGGCAGATTTGAACTCAGGGAGATGTCTTCCAGACACCAGACTTGATGTTTTGTGTGCTATGGCACCACATAATAACAATAGTTGACATTTGTTTAACATTATGTTCCAGGTACTATGTAAGTTCCTTACAATTATTATTTCATCTGATTCTTACAGTAACCAGGAAATGGAAACAACCAATGTTAAATGAGTTGACCAGGGTCATAGGGCTAGTAAGTGTCTGAGGCCAGATTTGAACTGAGGAATATGAGTCTTTCTGACTTCAAGCCCAGAACTCTATCTGCCAAGACACCTAGCTGCCCCCAGTCCTTGTTCACAGCTTATCGTGTGTGTGTGGTGTGTGTGTGTGTGTGTGTGTGTGTGTGTGTATGCATGTGTGTATCCTTCATATAGCCAAATCAGTCTTATGATCTAGAGGAGTACTAGAGCCCACGAAAACAGACTTGTCAGCACTTATACCTCGGAAATCAGCACACTCTACAAATAAGGGCTTGATTTAATGTTTTGTTGATTGTCTAGACTTAAGAAAATGGTGGAGAAAAGATTAATAGAACAGATTACACATAAAACAGTGTCACTTACATTTGTTTGAGGGGGAAGAGCTGGTTGTTAAATATTTACCAGTACACAACTGGTCTTAACACTGTTCTTCACATTACCTTCCATCTCCCATCTCCCAGCCCTTGCAGAGGTTGTCCCTCATGCCTAGTGTAAGACAGATAACACTAGCACACAGGAGGGATGCTGGCACAGGTTCACTCTTGATCTGGTCAGACAGGAAGACAGCTTCAGAGGGGTTAATAAACTTTATTTTAGTCTAGTCTTCTCACAAGTGTGTTGCTGATAACAGGAATACCAACTCCCTACAGCATTCTCTAATCACCCTTCTTGTAGGGGCCGACAAGAAGGTGGGGCAACTACCCCTATATCTTGATGGGGTCAATCAAGACAGGTACAGTTTGTGCATTCCACTAAATCCTCTCAAGCCTCAATGGGGGTCAGTGGAGGTAAACATAGATTTCACCCTTGACAGAGGCCAATCAAGGCATGCACAACATTCCAACTTGTACATTCAACCCTAAGGGTTCCCCACTCACTGACTAGTACCCACCTGCTTTATAGGGCAACAGACAAAGAAGGCATATCGCCAGCAATAGCCTCACAAGTTTACATTATCTCACCATTATATCTCACTGCACTGAATCAGTGGATATTTACAATTTAAGCAAAAATGTTTATATTATTTATCATTATATAACCCTGTGCAAGCATGGTGGAGATGTTCTGAACCATGAGCCTAGAAAATAGAGATTGTTATAGACATGGATCCTGGGAAACTAAACTCTAAGAAAGAATAACAAAAATCTACCTCACACACACTAAAATCCACCTTACTTACACCTAGAATGCCCTCTCTCCTTATCTCTACCTCTTATAATCCCAAGTTACTTTGAAACTAAAACACCACCTCCTACACTTTCTGTGCCCAGTTGTTAATGTCTCCCCCACAAAGTTACCCTGTATTTATTTTGCATATTCTTATATGTGCCACATTAATAGGTGCCAAACAAATGCTTGTTGACTTGACTTTTTGTTGTTCTGTAATAGAATGTAAACTTCAGGGCAGGGATTGTTTCCTGTTTGTCTATGTGCTTGCAGTGCCTAGCACAGTGTCTGGATCATAGTAAGCACATAATGTTTGCTTGATCTTGATATCCATTTTACAGATGAAGAAATCCATGTTCAGAGAGTTTAGATTACTTATCCAGGGTCACATAGAGCTAGTAATTGTCAGAGGCAGGATTTGGACTCAGATGTTTTGGACCCCAAATCCAGCTCTCCATGGAATACATATGCTGAAAGGCCTATTATGAGCTCAAGACCCTTGATCACATTTTCATTGATTCCTGTATTTAGTGAAATCTCATCAACACACACCTAACCACCCAGGATTAAAAAGAGAAAAAAAGCATCCTAAGATGAATCTAAAGTCCACCCAAGGAAATTAGACTTATAGCCCAAATGCTTCAGATTTAAATTACAGTACTTTATCCTGACAAGAACCAAGGAACAGCTGTCACATACAATTATTTTTAGAGGTACTGCTAAGCCATTCACATATTATGAGCTGCTGCCAAGCAGTCAACAGTCAAGAGTTTGGGGGTTTGGAGGTAGGCTGCATTATATCATGACAAAGAATTTCCACATTTGGTTATTTCCAACCCATCTCTCAATAATTGACAGAAAGTCTATTGTTAGATAGGTAGGCCTCATGGACAGTTTATTTAAACTGCCAAGTAGATAAAAATTATGTGACCAGCCTACATATCGAAGGTAATACAATCTTCAGGTGGGCAGTCAATGTAATCTACCTATCCCAAACATAGGGCCTCTTTTCTTGCCCTTAATAGTCCATGAAGGGAGTTGCCCCATCCTACCTAACTACCTCACTTGATAAACTGTGACATCATCATTTTTTTTAACCCAATAGGATTTCAGTATTCCAATAACTTACTATCATTGGCCAGAAAAGCCTGTTTGGGGGATGGTGTCACAATACCCTTCCTACGACCAACAATGCCAACACCCATTGAATAGGCCAGGCACGGGCTTCACAGCTCACATACAGAGATATTCACAAGAGGGAAAGGACCTCCTGTTTTCATTAAAGTACAGTGAAAAGGCCCTACTAGAAAGGCTTTCAGAGCCAAGTAAAATATGATCTTTTGAGAACATGGGCAAGGTTCAAGTTAAGCCCAAAGTGAATTTGTCTTCATATGTCCACTTTTTATTAAGCTGCAGGAACAAGCACAAAGAACAACAGCCAAATGCTTACATCAACTTCAAAGAGTTCTCCAAAAAGTGCTCGGAAAAGTGGAAGACAATCTCTAAGCATGAAAAGTCCAAGTATGAAGCAATAGCCAGACTGGACAAAGCACGCTACCAGAAAGAAATGAAAAACTATGTTCCCCCAGTGGGAATGAAGAAAAGGAAAAGAAGAAAGAAGGACCCCAAAGCTCCCAAGAGGCCACCCTCATCTTTTTTCCTCTTCAGTCGGGAGCATTATACAAAGATCAAAAATGACAATCCACAATGGTCCGTGGTGGAAGTGGCAAAGCTCCTAGGGGAGATGTGGTCCAAAAAATCAGAGCAGGACAAGCAGCCTTATGAAGAGAAGGCAGCTAGACTGAGAGCTAAATACCACCAAGAACTCACAGCCTATCGGGTTAATCAAGGTCAGGGATGTTCAAGGAAGAGAGGACCAGGGACCTCTGGCCAGTATCAGAACAGAAAGAAATCCAAGTCAGACAAGAGTGAAGACTATGATGAATCTGATTCAGAAGGCCAGCTGGATTAGACAAGACAAAGACGTGAATTGATGAAAGAAAAATAAATGCCATCAAACTGTATACATATCTCCTTTCATTTTTGTCTGTGTCCTTACATGTGATGTGTTGGTTTTCTCATCAATCTTCCTGGATTTAGTAACATTGAGCTTTGAGAAAAATTCGAGTTTGGAGGGCAGGAGAAAGAGGGTCCAAGGGAAGGAAGGAAGGATTTGAAAAAAAGGTGTGTACTTTTTCCCCCAAAAAACTGATTATTTTAGAGGGAATTTGGAACTTAAAAAGTATCATCCACACAGATGTTGTCTGAACTAAAGCAAAGAAGGGTTTCTTTGTTCCTCCTCTTTTCCTTTTTAACTTTGCTTTTGAAAATATTTTGAACATTTGTTTGCTAATGAAATCCCAAGATGACACCTTATTTTAGATTTTTTCTTTTTTAAAAATTGTTTATTGGTTCATCTTCCGCTTGATCCCATGTACTTCAGGATTATACAGTCCACAACATTTTGTTTTATTCCTGACTGTCATACTTGTTTCCCCTCACTTTAAATCCAAAACTAAATCTAAATTTAAATTTAAATCCAAAACTTTAAATCTAAAACTCTTTATATACAAACTAGACCTAACTCAAAATCCCCCCCCAACTTTGCCTGAGGGACAAACTTTGAGAAGGACAATAGCTAAAATGTAGAAAATGAGAGATTTTACAATCTAGTGTTCTAATGTTTTACATAGAAGAGACCATTGTTAACTCTAGTGGCAAAAGGAGAAGATGGGGTAGAGATGAGAGGTAAAACTTTGCCTTGTCTTATAAAGGGGCTGAACTGGAATCCAGATTCCCATCTTGAGATCCCTTTCCAGCTCCTTTAAACATTCCATGATCTTGTTCAGTTAAGTCCCAAGTATATCAATTAGTCTTCTCAACTAAACTATGTAATAATGCTCCTTGAGGAGAGGGCATTTTTGTGTTTTTATTCCTAGTTGCCCCCATATATAGTAAAAGATTTGGTTAAGTTAAATACTTGTGGAAATGAATTTGAATTATCCCTTCAGCTTGTATTTGGGAGGCCTTAAAAGGTCATGAGGCCATGACAATAGGTACACTTTTATGATGGAAGCTGTTACTGGATTAAAAAAAAAACCACCTTGTTTGAATACTTCAAGTGATTAATGGTGAAGGTGTGGGTATTAAAACAGTCACAATAACTGTGACTATTCTCTAGACACTCCTAGAGAAATGGAAACTTCATTAGCATCTGGGCTGCTCCACATTATTTAACAAAACAACACTGAAAAGGGATATGAGTGTACTGGAGACTTCTGGCGATTGTCCATTTTAAGAAAATACAGAGTCAGGGAGAGTGAGATTTAGACCAAGACTAATGGAGAGAATAAAAACCACCCAGCTCTAACATGCCTAGTGGTGAGTTCCATCTACAGCAGGGTTATTATCAAGCTTTATTCTGCCAGTTCGCTCAGTTTCCCAAGCAAGCAGCCTTATCTCTCAACAAAACAAAACAAACAACAAAAAAAACCACCCACCAAAATTATATTTGTGCTGTAATAATTCCTTACAAGGTTTACAAAATGCTTTATGAGGTCATAGGACTTGTGGACTATTTCAGCACTGCTTTATTAAAAAAGCTCCCTTCTTTGCTTTTTGGCTTCCTCCTCCGTCAATTTAGTGACACTTAGGAAGACACTGGAGAACAGACCAGAAATGTAGTCAGGTTAAGTATGATGACAATCCTTGGCTCGTATTGCCCTCCTGGTTTGGAATTTGCTCTTATATAATGTGTAGCCATTAAGATGTAGACGTTTAATGTCTTTCTTCAAAGGAGGAAATTCATTAAATTGATTTTGTGTACTAGGAAGCTGTTTCCCTTTGTTTCTAGAGCTTCTCTTGGCAAAGAAAAGGTTCAAGATTGGTTGGTTGCAGGGTGGAGGAGGTTAGGAGATTCAGGAATGGAAAAAAAATTCTGGGTTTGAAAAATAATAATTCTAAATTTGGGGGTAGAGTGGAGTGAAAGACACCGGTGGTTTACTCCCAAAACTGGAGTTCCTAAATAGTAAAAAAAGATTCTTTTGAAGAACCTTGTATTCAATGAACTCATAATCACAGGTAGAGCAGTTTATGCCTTTATTATCTGTTCCCCAACTCAGTTAAGGGGTAAAGTTAAAAGTGTTATGGATGAGAAAAACTAAGACTTGGCAAAGTGCTGCAGTATTTTGTTGCATCAATGGGTTTGAATTAGGGAGACTTAAACTCACTTTGTGAGTTGGCCCCAGAGGGCAATTGAAAAAGGTTTTGGTTTTGTTTGTTGTTTGTTTGTTTGTTTTTTTAAGGCTTCAAAATAGGATCATAAAGATAGAAAATGACCTAGAAGGTCATCTGTTCCAACCTCATTTTACAGATGAGGAAACTGAGTCAGCATATTTACATACTTATAAAACTAATTATGCTAGATTTGAACTAAAATCATCTGATTTCAAATTCTTGTAATAGTCTTCCAATATTGGGGGAAATGTTCTTATCATATAACAGAATGTAATTAAAAAATAAAAATAATGCTTACATTTATAAAATAAAAGGTACTTTCCTCATATTCCCTTTCAAAGGAGTTAGCAGAAGTGGATCGAGTCACTCCCATATATGTTCATGTTGGGGGCTGTTTCAGCCCTGAGAGCAGCCTAGACTAGACTAAAGTTTGTTCTCTTGTCTTGTGGTTCTCTTGTCTAGCACTTCTAGCCTTGTGGTTCAGTCATGTCCCACTCTTGGTGACGCCTTTTGGAGTTTTCTTCACAAGACACTAGAGTGGTTGCCATTTCCTTCTCCACTTCACACAGTTCTAGTTAAGTGTCAGAGGCAAGATTTGAATCAGGAAGACTTATGTTTCTGAGTCTAGGCCAGGCACTTTGCATTATGGCGCCATCCAGTTGCCCATACCTTTAGCATAGTGCCTGCTTAAAAGTGCCTTTTTAATAAAATGCTTGTTGATTGATTTCAAATCCCAGTATTGCTATTTTAAGCAAGCTATTTCCCCTATTTACTTGGGCCCTCAGATTTTTCATGTGTGTAAAATGATGGGCCTGAATGAACTGAGTGATATTTAAATTTTCTTCTAGGTCTAAATTCTATTAACCTAAGTATAAATTGTTAACTCGTTTTACATATGGAAAAAATCAGGACCTTTCCACTAGGAAAATTGTGGTCTCTACCACAGAAACACTCCAAAAATATTTAAATTAATCAAATATAGAAGTAAATTAGAATGATCAGATGAATTCATTATTACTCTGCTTTCACAACAGAATCTATGATCCAAGATGAAGGAAGGCAGGGGCTTCTTCCCTTGAGAAAGCAGCCAATAAAAGAAATGCCCAGCTGGGGACTGGCAAGTGGCTTAAACAAATTATATGGGATATGAAAATGAAATATATTCTGTAAGAAATTACGAATATGATGAATATAAAGCAGCACGAAAAGATTTACATGAACAGAATGTTGATTGCAGAGTGACAAGAAGAACCAAGAAAACAATATTCAAAGATCAAATTTACAACAATGCAAATGAAAAGAACAAACAAGAAGAGACCAGGAGAGATGTAGGCAAATGTAAAAATGAAAGAATAACAATAAAATTTTATTTTTTAAGGGGGGAGGGGGTGACATGGGGTGACATCATAAAGAAAGGCAGTTTTAAAGGAAAAGCTTTGTCTGACATCCATTTTGATTCATACTCTTCCTCTGGAGCTGATGTTCACACTCAGTTCCTTGTCTTGTTATGGTCTTTCTCTCTACTTCATGGTGCAGGACCTTTTTTCCTCTTAGAGTGGCAGTGAGTACTGGACAAAAGTATTGGGAGCTGGAATATTCAGATTCTTGTTCCAGTTTTGTACAGACATTAAATACTCTCTGACATCACAAAAAAAGCAACAGATAAATACCAATTTACTTAGATACAAAGCATTTTTCCTTTCAACTACACATCACACAAATATCTTACCCTGCATATTACTTGTTAGGGAAATTGGCTCAGAATAGGTCTGACCCACAGCTATTTCTGACTGCCAGAACCAGGACTCTGAACCCAGTTTACAGAATCATAGATTATTAGAAAAGAATAAAGATTCGTGTGGTCCAATCCGTCTATTTTATAGATGGGAAAATTGAGACCCAGAGAGAAAGTGACTTTTCTGAAGATGCAGTATACTTGTTGAGCTTAGAGTTTAAAATCTTGTCCAGTTTTCCAAAAGAGATAGGAACAACTTGAACACTCTGCAGAAATCTCAAACTCAGCATGTTCACATTGAACAACTCATCTCCCTCCCAATTTTGCTTTACCCCTGTCACATCCACCATTTATCATTTTGACCTCCCTTCTCTTTTCAGGCTATATTGGGTAGAGCAGAAGAGAGATCAAGCAGGAATGGGGACCCCACCCACTTCCAGGCTTAAGAAGAGAAAGGGCGCAAGACAGAGAAGGTGATAATGAAGGAAAGCCCTCCAGCAAGCTCTGGAGCCCTAGGCCAAAAGGAGATTGTTTGTTTACTTTTGTCTTTATGGGTTTATTTACTACTTCTGCTGTAGGGCTAGACTCCCGCTGCCTCAACTCTCTTTTTACAAAACACTGTATCTAATTCCCCCTCTCACTTCTCCTGGCTACAGACAGACAATCCTTTTACTTTTAGTATTGTTAATTAAAAAAAAAAAAGAAACAAAAATGGTCCTCCTGTACATAGAAGTCCCCGTTATGCAACCCGTCTCCTCAACTATCCCACAGAGTTCATTCTTGCCTTAGGTAGGATAGGATATTTCATATTTGGTGTTCAGTCCTCTCACGGATGTTCCATTCTTCTCCAGTCAAAATATAGCCCATACCTCATCATTCCCAAAATGTGCCCTCCCTAATTCCCACTCCTCTGAAGTCCCTAGCACTTACTTTTAGCATATAATTAAATACTTAATTATATTCTATTTAAAACCCTCCTTCCATCAAAAACCAGACTACTCAGAGGAACACTTTGTGTGTGTGTGGCAGTAAAGAAATGGAAACACTGGGAGTATACTGTATACCCATTAATAAGGAAATCATTGCTAAGGAAGTAAATTTTAATAAATACATTCAAAATATGAGTAATTTGGTGAGAAACATGGGAAAGCTTATGCAGAGTGGTGTAAGCAGAGAATGAGGAGATGAAATACATGTTCAATGACTACAGTTATATAGAGGGGGAAAAACAATCAAGTGAAATTGATAGTTGTGGGTCATACTTAATGAATGGTGTTGGCCCTGGAGGGAAGAAATGAAGAAATGTGCCTGACTTCCTTCTTTTACTGCAGAAGTGAAGGCATCTGTATATGGAATGTGGCATCTGTTGTCAGACTCTGTCAATGTGTCACTTGGCTGTCAAGTGCTGTATATGGTAGTGGCTTAAAAAAATTCTCTCAGAGCTCTCTCTCTCTTTCCCTCTCTGTCTCTGTCTCTGTCTCTCTGTCTCTGTCTCTCTCTCTCTCTCTGTCTCTCTCTTTCTCTCTCTTTTACTTCCTCCCTCTTCCCCTTCAACCCTGCCCCCCCACCCCGGTGCTGAGGAATGGTAGAAGTGAAGAATATATTTATCATGAAAAAATTTAAGGGTGGAGAAGTAGATAAGCTCTGACATTCTATGACTCTCAGAGGCACCATTATTCATTCCCCTTTCCCTGTGTACCATCACTCTTCCCACCTATGTCACAATCTCTTTGAGGACAGGGATTGTTTTTTCATCTTTTTGTGTACATCTTTTCCCCGTGTCTATCTTGCTTAATTAATTCTTCACACATAGTAGGTGCTTACTAATTATTCTTCTTGAAATAATTGAATATCTCATGCTCCATTCCCTCCAAGATCTAGGATATGGACCACATGCAAGAGGGTTACTTGTTAAAGACTTGGTAGAATGCATGCATGAATGAATATTTGAGTCATTGATTAATGATGAGGCTGTTGGAAATACTTTATAATTCACACGGCCTTGGCTAAAATGAACTTCATGACCATTTGGGGCAATTCCCAAATATTATTTTAGCAGAACAGTACTGAAATGTTTTGGTTTTTAATGATTGTCCCTTCAGAAAATTAAAAGGGTCCAAGTAGTAATTTAGAAGAAACCCAGACTGAGAAAAGGAAGAAAAAAACACCCAGCCACACTTATACCTAACGATTTTCCTCTACTGCAGAATATTGCTCTCATTCTTGACTTTTCTGCTAGGCTTTCCCCTCTGCCCAATAATTATGACAACTGTTGAGGCAGTATGGAGTAGTAGATAGGGTGCTGAGCCTGGAGTCAGGAAGACTTGGGTTCGAGGCCCACATCTGACAATACTATGTGACCTTGGGCACCTAACCTTCCTGGATGCAACTCCTTAGATCTTATCTACTAAGTCAAATAGGTTCCAATTTGTGTGGAGGAGGTCTGTCCTAATCTCTATGCTGACAGACAGAGATTAGATAGATAGATAGATTCCCATCCCTGGATTGGTCTCCCTCCTTATTTCTGTCTATGGAGGTCACTTGGTAGTTTCCTTTAAATCCCAACTAAAATCTCTTCCTTTACTGGAAGTCTTCTCCAACCCCTGTTAATTACTTCCTATTTATCCTGTAGATAGCCTTCTCAGTATATGTTTGTTTATGTTTCCCCATTATATTGCAAGCTGCTTGAGGGCAACTTTTTGTCCCTTTTTGTATGTTGGACTGGATGCCTTTTTTGTTGGATTGGAGTTCCAGTACTGGAACCGATGCAAGACCATTTGAAAGGACAATGGGCCGGTTATTGAAAACAAAACAAAACAAACTTGACCAATACATCTGATCACTACACATCATCCTATTAAAGCAAACCCCAAACATGCTTTTGGAAGGTCCAGCAGAGGCTATATCAGTTCCCCATCTGATTCTTCATCTTACTAAAAATGTATTCCAGTGCTTAGCATAGTGCCTGCTGCTTAGTAGGTGATTGATGGACAGGTAGACCACTGTAAAGTACTACTATGTGCACTGTGAAAAAGTACTGGGAATAAAAGGGAAATAAGCAAAGCAGTCCCTATCCCTCCAAGGGCTTATATTCTAAAAGGAGAAGGCAACCCTTAAAAGGAAGCTGGAGAGGAGGGCTGAGTGGCAGGCAGAAGGGCATGGATCCTTTCTGTATTGGCATAGTAATACTACTCACATTATATAGCACATAGAGTATTACATAATTGCTTTATGAGGTCAGGGGGCCAAAAGCCTTGTTGGTGGACACTTTCAGTACTGCTTCTTTACCTACTTGCATTGCAAAAAAGTCCTTTCTTTGATCACTGGCTTCCTCTTGGATCATTTAGGGTCACCTAAGAGGTTTCCCATTTCCAAACTCAATTAACCCAGCTCTGGGGGCAGCTCAGAAGAGTCAGGTGGGAAATTGACAGCCTCTGCTGGGCTTTTCAATAGTGTGTTTGGGATTTGCTTTAATAGGATAATGTGTAGCTATTAAGATGTAATGATCAGATTTGTGTGTGTGTGTGTGTGTGTGTGTGTGTGTGTGTGTGTGTGTGCCCAACAACCAGCCCACTGTCCTTTCAAACTGTCTTACCTGGGCTCCAATACCAGATCTCTGATCCAACCCCTTCCCTTGGGCCAGGAGGCTAGCAACAGTGTGTGGGGTTGAACTAAATGCATTTCTTTCGATTCTTTGTTTGTGGGAAAATGGCAACTTTCTCCTCTGTTTTTTAGTAAAAATTCCTTCAGGAAAACTAACATTATGAACCCATGAACTAATCATAATCTGTTTACATTTCTATACCACTTTATGGTTATAAAGGAGTATAATATACATATTTTTTGTTTTTTGGGCTTTGTATTCTCATTGCATAGTAAGTAGCAGGCAGCACGTAACACTTGTTGAATGATTTGAGTGAACTTCTTATAACCTCCCTGGTAACCTAGGTAATATATGTATTATTGTCCTCATTTAGGAGAGGAAGAAAACTGAGGAACAGTGTGGTGTGTAATGGGGAGATTTCAGGATTTGGCATCAGGAAACATTCAAGATTAGATTTATGCTTGGCAGCTGAAAACAGAACTAGAAGCAATGATACAAGGTATAGAGAAGAAAATAGAGGCTAGAAAAATTAAGAGCTATTCCAAAATAGAATGAGCAGCAGCTTTATAGAAGAATAAATATAGCTCTCTCTGAAGGTGTTCAGTCAAAGGCAAAGATGATAACCGCTTGCGTGTATATTATGGGAGTATTCTTGTTCAGGTACAGGTTGGACTAGAGGACCTCTGAGATTTCTTAGAATGCTGAGGTTTCTAGTTTGTGATTCTGGCTGAGATTTTAATCCCACCTCAACATTTATTGTAGGTGATTTAAAACAAATCACTTTACCCCTCCCAGTCTTGGTTTCCCTAAATGTGAAATGAAAGGTTGGATTAAATAAGTCCACATTTCTGACAGTCTATAAATTTATATGCTGGGTATGGTCTAGTTCTGACAGTGACAGCTGCATCAGTAAACAAACATTGACCATGAGCAATATATTCTATGTACCAGGCACTGTACTAAGTCAGGGGAAGATACAAAGAAAGATAGAAACTTGTCCTCAAGGTACTTACATTTTAAAAGATGAAATGAGCATGAAAATAAGCTAAGGCGTATACAAGATATATACTGAGTGAGGTAGAAGGTGATCTCAGAGGGGAAGGCACTGTACTGGGTAGGGGTGGGGTGGAAGCACCAGGAAAGGCCTCCTGCAGAAGGTGAAATTTGAAGTGAGCATTGAAGGAATCCAGGGAAACTAAGAGATGAAGATGCCAGAGCTTTCCAGCCTAAGTAAAATAAGGGAGAGGGGAGATGAAGTGTTTGTTGTATACGAGGAGTAGAGAGCATGTGACTAGAGCATAGAATGTGCAAAGGGGAGTAAGTTGTGTCAAAGACTGTGACTATGGGCATTTCCACTAAAACACTCTGAACCTATTTCCTCATCTATAAAATGGGTAAGGGTGTAAGTATTAAGATGGATAGGCTCTGGTCCCGTGATTTTATTGGTAGAGTGATTCTACCAAAGCAAGTCTATATCTTCTCTATAATTCATAGTCTTAGAAAGTTGCCTAGGGAGAGTGGGAGGTCGAATGATTTGCATAGCTAGAGGTCTTCAGTATGTGTCCTAGGCAGGACCTGAACCCATGGGAGATCAGCTTTCTATCTACTACACCACTATCATCATCATCATTGCCAAAATGCATGCATACATACATACATACATATACACACATCTATATTGTTACTTTAAGATTTACAGAGTGTATTTTCTCATTTGATCCTAACAATCAACCTGCACCATCTACCTCCCAGTGTAGTTAAGTACAGGAAAGCATTTAAAAAATGGGAATGGGGCGGCCAGGTAGCACAGCGAGTAAGAGCACTAGCCCCAGTGTCAGGATGACTTGGGGATTGAATTTGGGCTCAGACACTTAGCACACACCCAGAAAAACCAGGCCTTGCAGCCTTGAGCAAGTTACTTAACCCCAATTGCTTTAAATAAATAAATAAACAAATAAATAATGGGAATGACTCTGATGGCCCTAGGCCCTGGTATGATGATATTGGAATGAGACAGAATCTAGATGTTCCGATGCCAAGCCTTGTTCTCTTTCTACTCTATTACCTCAAAAGGTTTAATGAGGAAAATACCCTTAATACCTTGGATTTAACAAATCCAAGTCAATGAACAAATTTTTTTTTTTTTTGCTTTTTGGAGGGCAAATGGGGTTAAGTGACTTGCCCCAAGTCTGCATGGAGAGTAAGTGTGTCAAGTGTCTGAGGCTAGATTTGAACTCAGGTTCTCCTGACTCCAGGGCCAGTACTCTATTCACTGTGCCACCTAGCCTCCCCTCAATGAACAAATAATTAAGGCCTATCCCTGCTGGGGTTCTGTAGTAAATGATGGAAGATTCAGAGACAAGACATGGTTTTGAGATTATGTGACTCCAAACTGGGACTCAGTTTTTCACTTCTGTTAAATAGTTCCCATTTTGATCACATTCTATGAGTCTATGAAAATCTAGAAAGGGAAGAGGAAAAAACCTCAATACTCCATTTCCTCTCCCTACCTCTACTTCCATATTCACATATCTTATTTTATAGATACAGAAAATGACAATTAGGGAGGTCAAGGTCACCCAGTTGGAAGCCAGGCCCCCCAAATCTTTCCTCTGAGTTTACACTCTTACTCTTTTTCAGTTCAGATAGAGAAGGGAAGTGTGTGTGTGTGTGTGTGTGTGTGTGTGTGTGTGTGTGTGTGTGTGTG
>NW_027187338.1:737709-777292 GCF_028583685.1 Petaurus breviceps papuanus
GTGTGTGTGTGTGTGTGTGTGTGTGTGTGTGTGTGTGTGTGTGTGTGGTTAGTGGGATGGGGAGAGAGAAAGCAGGAGACATTGTTTTATTTAATAGCCTTATCATTCTCTATTTCATAGATCACATGGCCAAATCCAATTAATTATATTGTGGTCAATTATCCACAAGGAAAATTTATGGGGAAACATGGACAAAAACTACACAGGGTTTGAAAGGGTAGATGGGTTGCTATCTGCTCCAGTGGAGGGAGTCCGCACATCAGTGACATCATAATGCTATTTAACTGTTCATAGCATCTGAAGTGTTCATAGGGCTGCTAGCACCATCTGCTGTCCATTAAGGAGAACAGCAGGGCTACCTTGCCAGGAGAGGAGAAAAGCTTTCAACTCTACTCAGGGAAGTAGGCAGCCACTGTTATAAATTTACAATTTAAGTTAAAAAATTTAAGCAGGGGTTTTTCAACCTTTTTTTGTGTCATGAACCTCTTAAGCAATCTGATGAAGCTGAGTGAACCGACCTTTTCTCAGAACAATGCTTTAAAATCATTTAAGGAAATACTAAATTTGATGTAGAAGTTATGAAAATAAAGCTATATTTTTGTTTCCATCCTTCCAAATTCATGGACTCTCTGAAATCTGTTTCTTTGATCACAGGCTAAGGACCCCTGCTTATGGGCACCTCTTCCTGGTAAGAAACTCATAGATATTGCTCATAAATGATCTCAGAGTACTAGGAGACAGAAACTAGACTTGCCTTTTCATTGGCATTGAGAACTTTCACTGCATTTTACTAGTGCAGGCTAGCCCCTTCTAGTCTTAGAGACTTGCCTAGAAGAAAAAGTAAATGATTTATCCGTGGTTATAAACTAATATATAGACAAAGTAAGACTTGAACCCTCATCTTTCTGGCTGGAATACCAATAACCTCTCCTCATTTATTGGATGCTTCTCTCTTGTCTACAAAGTCATGTCCCCTCCCCTCTCCATCCTCAAAAATCCCTTACTAGATCCATCCATCCCCACTATGTTCTATCTCTTCTCCCTTTCTCTTTCATGCTAAATTCTTGTTGCCTATAGCTCGTGCCCATGCCTTCTCATTCTTTTGGTAACTCTGCAGTTTGGTTATTGGAATAGTCCAGGTATGAGATGATGAGGAAGTGGAGGTGGCATCAGATGAGAGACGGGGAGCATATATGAGAGACATATTCATAGGATGGGTGGGTGAGAGTGTATGAGAACACTTAGGTTGCAAGCCTGGGTGACTGGGAGGATGGTGGTACCCTAGACAGTAATGAGAAAATTGAGAAAGAAGGCATTTTTTGGGTGAAAGAAAATGCATGCAGTTTCGAAAATGTTGAATTAGAGGTGTCTTTGGTACACAGTTTGAGATATCTAATAGATAGTTGGAGACATAAGACTGGAACTCATCAGAGGAGTTAGGGTTGGGTCAGTAGACTTGAGAATCATTAGCAAGAAAACCAATGGAAATCATCGAGAGAGAGAAGAGGAAAGGGTCCAGGACAGAGCCTCCAAGGACATCACAGCTTTTTCTCAATCCTTATCCTTATTGACCTCTCTGCATCCTTTGACACAGTCAATCACCATCTTCTCCTTGAAATCTATCCTCTTGTCTCAAGGCGTTTTTGTGACACCGCTTTCTCCTGGTTCTCCTCCTACCTGTCTGGTTTCTTCTTCTTATTATTATTTTTTTAATTTTCATCCAAGTAATGCTTTCTAACCATCAGTGTTGTTCCAGCCATCAGAGCTCAGTCTAAAGCTGAACTCATTTTCTTTCTCCCCTTCCTTAAGTACCTTCTTCGAAACTCTTCCTGTTACTGTCTAGGGCATCAACATCCTCCCAGGCTTGGAACTGATGTCCTTGGTTCCTCGAACGCTCTCACTCACCACAAGTCCTTTGAATTCAACTTTTGAAATATCTCTCACCTATGTCCCTTTCTCTCTGCTGACACTCTGGACTATTACAGTAGCCTTCTGTTTGGTCTTCCTGCTCAAGTCTCTTACCCACCTATTCCAGTCCATTCACCAATTGGCTTTCAAAGTGATAATCCTAAAGCATAGATCTGACCATACTGATCATGTTAGTCACTCCACCCAATTTGATAAATTCCAGTGGTTCCCTATTACCTCCAAAATAAAACATAAAAATACTATTTGGTGTTCAAAGCTTTTCATAAACTGGTCCACTCCTACCTTTCTATTTTACTTACATCTTACTCCCCCACCTACTCTGTGATCCAGTGACACTGATCATTGTTGTTTCTCAAACAAGACACTATCTCCCATTTCTGGGCATTTTCACTGTCCTCCCATAAATAGAGGATTCCTTAGTTTCCTTCAAGTCTCATCAAATATCTCACCTTTTAATGTAGCCTTTCCTAATCCCCCATTTAATGCTAGTGCCTTTCTCCTAAAATTATTTCCAATTTATCCCATATATATATTATACTTTGTTATTTACATGATGTCTCATTAGAATGTGAGCTCCTTGAGAGCACGGATTTTTTTTTTTTTACCGTTTTTTGTATTTGCAGTGCTCAGCACAGTGCCTAGCATAGTAGGCATTTAATAATTGCTTGTTGATTTGCTTGACTCTCGTATCCACTTTATCATACAACTTCCTGTTGGAATCCCTCTAAGACTTTAAGGAGAGAAATGGAAGGATTTTTATTTCCATTTCCAAGATTAAATGATTTGTTGCAGGTCACACAGCAAGTCACAAGGTGGAGCCCAGGTCTTCTTTCTACCCACATTTTGGCTATAAGATAAATAAGAGACTTTGGAAAGCCTGTCACATTTCATATGGACCTTGGCCTGTCTCTAATGCTGGAGGGAGATCAAACCATGCCTTTGCTTCAATGAAGTGCCAGGATTTACTGTCCCATCTGTATGGGAGAGGGAGTCCAGCACCATTTCAGGGCACTATGACTGGTCCAGGAACAGCTTGGCTGGCCCCATCAGCTCAGCTGTGTTTGCAGTTACACTGGCAAGGGGAGCCCCAGTGTGGCCATTTGGTTCTTTGGTGACTATTTCTGGTAATTACAGATAATAAAAATTTAAAGTACCAAGAAGCTTCCACTTACTGAAGTGTTTACACCAGGGCCCCTCAAGTGCCCATAGGCTCCTGATGACTTGGGTTGTTCAGGGAGGGAAATTAAGGCCCTGCTGTTAGAGCCCAGAGGGGAGGTGCTGAGTGCAGGGCTTTCTGAAGATAAAGTTGCCTATGCCTGTGATAAGTGGGATTGTAGTGATCACAGATTTAGCATTGGAAAAGACCTCAGAAGCCACTTAGGCCAATCCCCTCCCCTTATTCTTCACATGAAGAAATTAAGGACTAGGAAGCTTAATGATTGGCCCAAGATCACACAACTCTAAAGACTATGGAGCTCCACCAAGAAGTGGACACTCCCCCACTTGCTGGTGGCTGGGGTAGGTCTGGGCCACTTCACTTTTTATCTTTGAATTTACTTTTTTCAATAAAATATTTTCTTTCTCTGCCCATCTACATTAGAAAAAGAAAACCCTGTAACAAATAAGTATAGTCAAGCAAAACAAATTCCCCATTAGTCATGTCTAAAAAATACATGTCTTCATCTGAATCCTGAATCTATCACTTCTTTGTCAGGAGGTGAGTAACATGTTTGTTTGAACATCAGCCCTCTGGAATTGGGGGCAGCTCTTTTACAGTGTCAAGCAAGTCAACAGAATATATGTAGATAGAAGGCCTTAGAGATAAGGGCCCGAATGAAGTCGATTTTCCCAAACTTCTGTCATTTTGTGAGCAGAGTGTCCTCCTAGAGGGGAGAATAATCATTATCCCTTTCCAAGGAGATTGTCTGTAGAAAGGAGAATTCCCACCAGTGGATTTCTACTTTTTCCTTGGTATTGGGTGAAGTGTGTGACCAAGAGGAAGAATAACACTGCCACTTGGCTCCAAATGCCCCAGGGCACACTATACCTCCCCACTGTGGGTCTTTCTGGTTACCTACCACCCCAGTTCCCATATTCTGTGGCAGTCATATGGGTTTTACTCCAAACTCTGGTGATCTTTTTAGGCTTCTTCTCACCCTGGGATCCTCTCTCTATTTATCATACTGCCTTATTCCTTTCTACATTTAAATATGTTTGAGATTTACATCCTCCAGGAAGTATGGCCTCATGATGATGATGAAGAGGAAGAAGATGATAATGGTTATGGATCAGCATTCTCCTCCTCCTCATCTACCATTTGCCATCTTTTATCAACAGCTACTCTTTGGGTAGGTGCCATTTACTATCCTATAATGTAAAATACTTTAAATTAATTCTAACTATCAATCACCTTAGTCAATAACTTTGGTTCTGTGTCATGGCCAAAAACCTTTACTGCCTGGTAAGCTAATTTTCTGTGATGTCTCTGCAAATTTAGCTAGGCTGATCATATAAAGGCCCATGCAATTGGGGGCCTGATCAATGAGGCCTCAGTCCTTAGAACATGAGTAGTGTACCTGGCCTGGTACTAACTCACATGGAGGCTTGGGGCCCAGCTCTCCACTTCAGACCGCAGGGAGGGATTTTTCTCACAGTTCTTTAGTTTACTGCATAGTGATACCTTTTAATTAGATGTTAATCCAGAACTGTATACAAAAATGGTTTGAGGGGAAGATTCTCTCTGTCCCCCCCTCTCTCTCCATTTCTGTTCCCCAGAAGTCTTTTTGAGTTGAGGAGAAAGGAATACTATTGACTGCTTGGATGGGAAGTAGTGGTGATGAAAGCTACAGCATCAGCTTCAGCAATCTCTTCTGAGTACCTTCCCTCCCTGCCCCACGCTTCCTCCCCATGTGGCCAGGAGAGCATGATGTTTCTTTCTTTGCTTCAATTCTTTCCTGATCTTAGGCGAATGAATATGCAAGTCAGAACAGCCCAGATTACCATCAAAGGTTCCCTCAGCAACCAGATCCAATAGCAACAAGTCTGATAAGGAGCCATCCCTGAGGAATGATCTGCCCAACAGTGAGTTGACCAACAATGAAGACTCTGACCAACAGTGAATTGACCTTAGCGGTTGAAACACTATGTTCTGTGAGCAAGGGAGTGCCTTGTCCATCAAGCTCTGCCACACCTAAAAGTGAATTTGACCAGGACTCCTTGAAGAGAGCAAAAGACTCCCGAGGCTAAGAACCAGAAAGTGCCCCCTGAACACAAATTTTGGGGATAGGGGGATGTTTATAGCAATCACTTTAAGTTTGAGTCCACTCTTCACTCACAGATGGAACAGTGCACCTTCATGTTTGGAAGAATGTTTTTGGTCCTTGCTATACCTTCTTAATAGGTATTTCTTTGTAAAAGCTAATTTATGTTCACTGGTTCATTGATTTTGGGGAGTTTTCATTTGTTAAGTGATATTAGGGTATACCAGATAAGGGCTCATAAACAATAGTACTAAAAACCCAAACCCCTCAGGGTTACTCCCAGAATTCTGAGAATAGAAGTGGTCAATGGTTCAAAAGAGATCTAATCTGATAGTCCAAGTATATATTGGGAAAGTCAGCTTGGAGTATATGCTACAATAATGAAGAACTCTCTGATGATCTTTCATTGTATTATGGAGGTAATCCTAGATGTGTTGGTGAAGTACAAGTTCTAGACATTTGTATCAGACTGGAAAGACTTTGTATATGGGCCTGATAATGGTCTTGTTTGAGGACCATTTGACTAGGTTTGGAGAGGAGACTTGGCTTATTGCTGGGTAATGACTCTGTGTGTGTGTGTGTGTGTGTGTGTGTGTGTGTGATGGTGGTGGTTGGGAGCATAGCAACTCATAAAATCATATGAAGCAGCTATGATCTCTCTTGATAAAACATATCTACATGGTAGACTGAGGAAGTTCCTTAAAGACAAAGATTCTTACATTTTTCTCTTCATATCTCTATGACCTAGTCACAGTGCCCAGCACATTGTAGCGCCGAATAAATGGTAGTTGTACCAAACTGAATCATAATTGACATTCAGTACACATTACCACTTTTAGAACCCTAAGTTCAGGGGTGAGAACTAAAAAATGTATATGGCATGCATATCCTGAGTTCTTAAGGGCTTAGTGTCTACCCGAGGATATAAGACATGCTTATAAATAGATTAACACAAGGAAAAGCATAAAGAAAAGTGGACTAAATGTTGAAAGAGAGGCATCTCCATTAAGAGTCAGTGTGTGGTGTAGTATGGTATGGTATGGTGTGGTAGAAAAACAGCGTACCAGAAGCCCACAGAGAATTTGAATCCTGTCTCTAACACTTATTGGTCATATGAATGTGAACCAAGGTTCTTCTCAGTTGAGACTCACTTTTCTTTCTTGTCTGTAAAATAGAGATAATCATACCTACACTACACGTACTTCTCAGAGGTTGCTTTTCTTGGATCAAATGAGATAATATATGTAAAGTGCTTTGGAAACTCTGAAATGCTGTATTATATATGGATATTCATGTTTGAACTACTTGCCTCACAGAGTTTTGAGGAATTGTAATGTAATGCCAAGGAAAGGCAACTTCCCAAGGTTCAAAATACCAGCATAGGTGCTCTCCATTTTATTCAGTGACCAAGCAAGAACAGAGAAGGTCAAAATATGACATCATTCCAAATACAGCATTTACTAAGTGTGATTAAATAATCTCCAAGGACTACCCCACCCCAGGACCTTCCATTCATTCAATCAATTACAAAGTCCCTGTTCTAAATACTACTCCACCCCTAGGCTGTACCTTCATTTAGTCCATCACAAAGCCCCTGTTCTCAAATGGAGATTAGTTTCCAAACATAAGTAAAGTACATTCATTTGTTCAACCATAGAACACAAAAAGGTCAAAAGTTCCCCACCCCTGGATCACAATTGAATCTACCCCAGAGTTACATCAAGTTTAAGCACAGCACTTAATACCCAAATGGAGGTCTTTCCTTCATCTTGACATGAGGAAAGTTCTCAGCAATCTTAGTTCCTGGGGAGACAAGGCTTAGCAAGGCCACAAGATACATTGCCAGTCCCTTCATTAATTCATCCTCTGTCTGTAGAACAGTCCTAGAACCCCTGAAAACATTAGCAAAACCCTCTCCCAGGATTTCTGTAAACATACAACAAGAAAATCCTTCTTCAGGGCTTCTGAACCAACAGAAAGGTTCCCAGACCCCTGCAACAACAGCACTGTACTTCACCAGTGGACAGTATTCACTCTCTGTCTGCAGGACAGTCTCAGGAGCTCTTCGCCAACAGCCAGGTTCCAGGACTTCTTCAACAAAAGGACTGTCTTTCACCAGTGGACAAATCTGGCAAGACAACATCAAAACAGACAAAGTACCAGCAAAACAGCCATGTCTCCTCAGTCCTTGGCAGCTCAGGGGGCAGGTCTCAAAAGTCCAGGGCAATTCAAAGTGGCCCTCAGCAATGCTCTCAGTTTCTCTCTCTGCCTCCACGAGGGTGCTGCTTCCGAAAAATTCTTCTGCCTCTCTCTTGTGTCTCTCCAAATCTACATCACCAGCTCCTCCCAGTTCAGGACTCTGTTTTCACATCAACAAGTCCATCCCACAGGTGGGATTAACAAGCTCTGGGTTTTAACACAATCAGTTTGAAAACCAAGCCAATACAGGGGAATCTTTATATTCCCATTACTATCACAGGAATATACTGTACAAAAGTAAGCCTTAAAACTCTGTCAAAGTGTATATATAAGAGTTAGTATTTTAGGTGCTAGAGGAGTTAGGAGGGAGAGACAAGATTTGGAAGTGACATTTGGGAAGGATATAGGATTGGAGCTGGACCCCTGAAGATGAGTAAGGTTTATATGTGTGAGTATGTGTTGGGGGCCAGGAGTTGGGTTCCAGAAGGGCATGAGCAAAGGTGGTCCGCTTGGAAGAGGCAGGATCTATTTAAGAAACAATCTTCAGAAGCTATGTTAACTACCATAAATATGTTCTAATTACATCTGTCTTGTCCTTTCTCTCCTTCCCCTCTCACCATTAGATTGGATGATCTGTGAGGGAAGAAATTTCACTTATTCATTTATTTAAGAAATATTTGTCTTATATGGATCAAAACATCACTGTCTAGAAAAAGCTTTGATTAAATGCCACCATGTTCTGGATACCTTGTGTCCCACTATAATATTCTGAGAAGAGATAAGGGCCTGAACTAGAGTATTTTGAGTGGACATGGAGAAGAGGATTGTGACGTTGTGAGATATATTGTGGAAGTAGCCATGACGTGATTACTGATTTTACATATGGAACAAGGGAGAAAGAAGAATGGAAAGTAATAAGTGTCTAGCTAACCTGGGAGACTGGGAGACTGTTCACACCATTCATAGAAATAGGGATGGGACAGGTTTTGAGGGTATGGTGAAGTAGTAAGAGTGTTGGATCTGGGTTCAAATACTAGCTTTGTCACTTATGACCTGGTGTGACCTTGGGCAAGTTACCCCATCACTGGTCCTCATTTCTTCATCTGTAAAAGAAAAGGGTTGAACTACATGACCTAAAAATTTCCCTCCTAAATCTCTGATCCTGTGATGTAAACAGAGCCTATCCTTTGGGAGTACCCAGTCTAAGAGTATCCATTATACATCTGGCTAGCCAACAGAGGACCACAGGCTCCTTTTTTAAGGAAAGGGTGAGGACTAAGTACTAAGTACTTTTAGGGTATATTTTCCTATAACAATTCATATTCCTCATCCTTCTTAGTGGGCCTTACAGAAAAGCTAGGGAGAGATAATTGTTAAATTTTCAGTGTGAGCATTTACACCTTGGAAATTAGCAAATGCTACAAATCAGGTCTTGATTTAATGTTTTCTTGATTGCTTGGATGTAAGAAAATGGTGGAGAAAACGTGAATAATACAGATTAAATTCAACTGTTTACCTTATCTAAATTTTTCCCCTTTCAGGAGAGTTGGTTGTTAAACATTTGTCAATATACCACTGACTAGGAGTGTTTCAAAGGTTCCTCTGAAGAACCTCAGAACCAACTAGATTTATCTCCTACTCATCCCAAGGTGTGAACCCTCTGTCCCAGTCACACTAATCTCATTCACACTGTACCTTGACTATGCCTTGACTTTCTACCCCCACAGGTATGTCCTGTCAGAATCTAAAGTAAAGAAATATTTACCTATGTACAGCAAGGTTATCCAAGTGTTCCCATTCTCAGGTGACACTGTGTAATGCATTAGAAGGCTGTTGGATTTGGGGTTAGTTCAGACCCAAGTTCAAATCTCTCATCTGACATTTACTACCTCCTCAACCCTGCAGGCAACTCTTTAAGACTATAATCTACAGAAGAAATGAACTGCATGGAAAGAGGAGTTCCTCACTGGAACTCCCTAAACCCAAGAAATCACAGGTCTGGTTAAAAAAAAGGGGGGGGGAATGATAAACACCCTTATTACCTATCTCCTAGGATTGTGAGAATTAAATGAGAAAAAATATTTGTCAAGTGTTTTATAGACCTTAAAGTACTATATAAATGGGAGCTATTTGTATTATTCATTGCATAAAGCCCAAGATGCTGCTGAAAAGCCTCCTTAGTGAAATCTACAATGAAAGAAAATCAGTCTACCATTCACATAACAGAACAAGGTGGATGAAAAAATGCACATTATCCAGATGATAGCATGCCTTCATTGTCCATCGGTATGTACATTTTGGAGGCAGCTAGGTGGCTCAGTATTGGGCCTGGAATCAGGAAGAACTGAGTTCAAATCTCACCTCAAACACTTACTAGCTGTGTGATCCTGGGCAATTCAATTAACCTGGTTAGCCTCCGTTTCCTCATCTGTAAAATGAGCTGGAGAAAGAAATGGCAAACCAGACAGTACAGTCCACAGAGTCACAGAGTCAGGCATGATTGAATAATTGAACAGCAACAAATGTGCACCACAAATAGGCACCATAGAGGGTCGATGAGTTGGACCCAGAATTCATAGAAGGCAGACTCTTGGTTAGGTTGCCTCTGGAAAATCTGTAGTGATTTCATTGATCCCCAGATGCTCTTAACTGTTTAATATCAAAATTCACACAGTGATCCTGTGTGGCTGTGAATCAGAAAACAATGGACCTGGGAAGAATTAAAATTACAGATAGCCCTTTAGGCAACGAAAATAAGTAGTTGAGTGGGAAAAGGCTACAATGGTGTATGTTCCATGAGCAACATCAGTGATGCTTAAGACATTATTGAAGATATGTGTAACTGATAAAGGGCATGGTCTGGTTATGCAGCAGGAAGTTTAGGAACCAGATGGATAGCCTGGGTGGTACACTGCTGGGACCAGCATATCAGGTCTGTCTGCCCACCCAGAATTTGTGAGAAAACCTGGGCAAGAAAAAAAAATGCACAAGATGAGATAAATACCAAAACCAGGGTGATAGAAAAGAACAAGGTCATTACAATCAAATGTTTCCAGTGGTCCTTAGTTTATATGTCCAAGTGAGCCCTACTCTTTACTTCTTAAATGAAGGCCTTGGGAGGCCCTGATCATCATCTAGTCTCTCCAGAGAAATGTAAAGTCCATAAGTAAGAGAAATTCAGGCACCATCAGCATTTATGATCAGGATAAATCACCATGTTTCAATTCAGTTCATTAAAGAAAAATACTAATTAAGCTTACAAATACTTCAAAGGTAGGGAATCTTAGTTTACATTAACAAGTTACTAGACACAACAATAACAGTATAAAGAGGACCCTAATGAATGCATTTGCTAATCTTTCTCTCCAGGCTGAAGAATGCTAACCAATACAAGAACATTTATTAAAAATCTTACTGAATCTGCCAGTCATTGTGCTAGGCACTGGGAAGATAAATCTCTCTCTCTCTCTCTCTCTCTCTCTCTCTCTCTCTCTCTCATAGAAAACTTACTCTCAGGGAGCTTAGGACAGGAGCCATTTATATACATTTCAAAGTTTGCCAAGTACTTTACATACATTTTCTCACTTGATCTTCACAGCAAACCTGTGAAATACAGGAATTCTCCCCATTTCACTTATTAGGACACTGAGACTTAGTTTAAGTGATATACCTAGTCATAAAAACTGTATTGAAGCTCTTGACTTTTCTTGTAGCATGGTCCCCTTTGGAAGTCTAGTGAAGCCTATGGACCCTTCTCAGAGTAATGTTTTTAAATGCATAAAATTAATCAATAGAATTACAAAGAAAACTAATTATATTAAAATATAGTCTTCAAAATATCAAAACAATGCAAGCTTACAGATGCTAGCTAAGAACACCTTAATGAGTATTAAAGGTGGGATTTAGGCCCAGGTTGCACCTGGCTCCACGCTGAGTACTCTACTAGAATACTCTGTTCCTGAGCATATGTGTAACACATATATGTGACTGTTCTGATATTATGGAAAGGCTGGACAGATCAAAAGTAGAAAGGATGGAATTATTATTCAAAGATTAAAACTTAGAACATTGATGATGTTTTCATCACCATTTTCAAGCAGCATTTGCTCTTTATTAATGAAAGAACATTTATATGGGACGAGTTACTGCTCATAAATCTACCTGCCACCTATCAGATCAAATCTTCATACCTCAACCTGGCATTCAGGGCCCTCCATCAGTGTATTCTTTGACTGTCTCTCCAGCCTCATGTCCTTCCACTATCCAACATGGTCTTTCTGTTCCTCATTGTGCCCCATATAATTCAATTAGACAATTCAGGAAATACTCCCTAAGCCCTACTAATATGCAAGGAATAACACAGCCTCCATGAAGGGAGGAATGGGAATACGCATTTACTTATTAAGCACCTGCCATGGGCCAAGTACTTTATTTGATCTTCCCAACAACCCTGTGAAGTAGGTATTATTCCCATTTTACAATTGAGGAAACTGAGGCAGATGTTAAGTGACTTATCCAGGGTCAGATTTATTATTGATAATGGCCTTCAGGTCCCCACAGGAGGATTTTTAAAATAGAGGATGGTGACTAATTTTTCTCTACTTTCATGTACACCAAATAGAAACAGATGGCCTTACGATGATGAAAAAAGGAAGCATGTCCTGACTCATGACTAGAAGACCTAGAAATGAGTGGCAAAATAGGAGGTAAAATTTCCTTCCCTAGAGATCCTACATAATGTCAGCCTCCCAGATTTTGTGTGTGTGTGTGTATATATACATATATATGTGTATATATATATATATATATACATATATATACACTGCCTTAGTTTTTTAACAATAGTATCTAACGCAGTGCCCGACACATAGTAGGTTCTTACTCCATTGCACCGAATTGTATTCACTCTAGACAATTTCAGTGTAATATCCCTTTTCCTCCTGTCTTTCCATGTCACCCCCTGTCACATCTCCCATACCTTGGCTATTCTCTTCCCCAATCAAGTTATTCCAGCCAGCTCTGCAAAGTCATTGATGCCCCAAGATCCCTGTCACATGAGTCTAATGCCTCATATGGTGATTTAATGCTCTGAAACTCACAGGGCCCAGACTTTCTGATTGTTGATGAATGTGAGTTGGCTTCCCAGGGTATGGTTCTGAGAGCACTCATCTTCTTTGTGAAGGTCAAAACATTCCTGGCATGACACAGAATAGATTGAGGTCCCTGTGGTCGATTTATCAAATAGAGCAAATTATTAGCCTTATTGGTATTTCAACATATTATAGTAAGTACTAAAGCAGGGGAGAAGATTCAACCCTGGGAAGATTAAAAAATTATATATAACTGGTCCAAAAAGAAGCAAAAAAATTCTACAACACGGAGACTCAAATTATCTTTGGCAAGATGGATTGTACAGGGCTGTAGTAGACAAATTTGACCAAAATGGGGTCATTTTTTGTTGCATTTTCTCAGACTCCTTCCTCAGCAAGCATTTAGAGGAACATCAATTCAATTTAATTTATGATCATTTATTAAACGACTAAGTGGCAGGTACCTGAAAGTTTCTGAGGATTCTGTATACCCAAACAAAAGCAAAACTGCTGTCCCTGCTGTCAAGGAGCTTACATTCTTCTACATGGGAAAAACAACACATATACAGATAAGCAAAACCCCAAAATAGAAAATAAACACAAAGTCATCTTTTCCTTTAGAAAATAAACACAAAGTCATCTTTTCCTTTCTTGGGAGGAGAACCACGAACAAGGATTCCAATAGACAGAGGAAGGAAAGCATTCTAAGCATGGGAGGCAGTGGGCAATAGTATGTAGTACCGTTTGGTTGGAATGTAGAATGTATGAGGTAGAATAAGGTAAGATCCCATTATTCACATTATTAAGGAAATAGTTCAAGTTGGTATTTTACGTTCTAAACCTGCTAGGTAAGTGGATAACAATTTATCCCTTAAATATGTGCTAATTTGTCAATCACTTACTGTGTGCCAGAAAATGTGGTCAAAAGCACAAACACACAGATGGAAAATTATTTTCTCTTTATCATCAAGGTACTCACAATCTAAGCAGAGCGTTACACAAAAATAAGTATGACAAATGATAAAATGGGAAAACAAGAAAAGAAAGATACAGAAAAAATATGCTCTAAGAAAATTTGAGGGTGATTAAGAAATCACCTTCAGCTGAGATCAGGGAAGGAAGGCTTCATGGAGGAAGTGGGACTTAAGATAGACCTTAAAGAAAGGAATTCAGAAGGAGGAGTTATAGAGAGAATGTATTCTAGGCCCAGACATTTTGAAATGGAATCCACAAATTCACAGAAGGAAGAGAGGGTAGAATGCGATCAAGGAATAGAATGTAAGTAAGTTTGGCTGGAACTTCACATATGTGGAGAGGAGTAATATAATTCTGGCAAATAAAGAATGAAAACTGACTATTATGGGTTATGCTGAAGAGCTGGCATTGTATTCTATGGGATTATGCCTCAAGGCAATAGGAGACCCAAGATTTGTAAACTAAGGAGTGACATGGTCAGATCTGTGCATTAGAAAGATTATTTTGGCAGCTGTAAAGGATCAATTTGAGTGAAGAAAGACTGCAAGCAAGGAAATAACTTAGGAGACCCCTTACAATTGTCTAGGGAACAGGTGAGGGTGGCGGCTGTGTCATCCTTGGAGAGGAAGGAACAAATGCAAGATATATGGAGGGAGAACCAATAGGGTGTTGCAATTGATTGTGTATAGCTGATGAGACAGAGGGAAAAGTCAAGCATGATTACAAAGTTACCAGCTCAGATGACTGAAATCTCATATGATGATGCCATTAACAAAAATATAACCTGGGGAGGAAAATTCTAAGTTTGGTTTAGGATCTACTATGAGTCTGAGGAGCCAGTGGAACATCAGGTAGACCATATTGAGTAGGTAGTAGAAAATGTGGAACTAGAGTTCTGAGGAGAGGATGGTGTTGAAGGTACAGATGTGGGAGTCATTAACACAGTGTTCATGGCTGAAGTCATTAGAGTAGATGAGACCATCAAGAGACAAAGCATGGAGAAAGAAGAGAGAACAAAATAGACTGTAAGGGACCACCCATATGTTGTGGGAGGGAGGGCAAATGAATCATTGAGAGAGACCAAAAGGCAGATAGCTAAGAGGAAAACCAGAAGAAAGCTATCTTCTGAAGACAGGAGTGTCAGCAGCATTAAATGGGAGAAAAGTCAAGGGGAATGAGTAATGATAAAAGGCCATTAGATTTTAGAAATTAAAAAATCACTAGCCAGATTAAAGGGTACTGAAGAGTGACTGGTGAGATTCTTTCTTGGAGTTTAGTATGGGTGGCTGTGCTTTGAACTCAAAGAGGTCCAAAATGACATCACTATGTTTGGATCAAGGTACACTGTTTCTGACTGTGGCTGATCAGACTGATATGAGCTTGGAAGGCTCTGCCACAGGTTGGGCACAACTGGTTCATATGAACATTTGGAGTGGAGGTGTCTCTAAATTTACACATCTCACGTTTCTTTTGCGCTACTGCATGAAGAATAGAGGAATTTAGTATAGTGAAAAGAGTATAGAGAGAAAGACCAGTAGCTTGAAGGGATAGCAGAGTGATGTGAAAATTTTTATTTATTATAGAGGAGACCTGAGTACTTTTATAGGCAGAGGAGAAGGAACCAATAGAGAAAGAGGAAGAGATTGAAGATGAGAGAAAATGAAAGGAAAAGATTGATAGATGGACCTTAACCATGTTCTGGAAGATAAGGGAGGGAAAGGTCACTTCATCCTCTGAGAATAGAAAGAAGAGGATTGAGGAAGATTTAAAGAAGCTTTAAGGTGTAGAGTAGGGGAGAGGAAAGAGTACCCCACAAATGACTTCAGTATTCTCAATAAAATAGGAATAGGATCAAAATGAGTAAAAGAGATGCTGTACAGTGGTGAGTACAGGTCCAGATGAAGTAAGCTTGTATGAATATTTAGTGAACCCATTAGCACTATTACATGACCTTTTATAGTAACATTCAGTGGTTCAGAAGCTGGAGCAGAGAGAGTGGCCAGTGGGGGTCACCAAGGCATGAAGAGAATGAAAAAGTATTAAGAGCTGAGCTTAGGGACAAAGGAGAGTGCTTTATTGAAGTGGCTGATCATAGGATCCAGTCTATGAATGGAGGAATGAAACCAGAATAGGTGTGATAGAGAGGGAGAACAAAGAGGAATCTGAAATTCTGATCAGGGCAAGGAGCAGATTTGGGAGGATGTAGGCAGTGGGAGAGGTATGAATGGGGAAAGTGAAACTTCTCAGCCCATAGGTTTTGAGGGAGCTAGCCTGAGTTCAGCTTCCCCCTTCCCTCTTCTTCTCCCCCTGCTTCCCCCCCCTTTTACTACTGCAACATCTGCATTAGGCCCCTTCAGGGGTCTTTCAACCTCCACCCTATTTGTCCTACCAGCCTCATCAGCATTAGGCCCCTTCAGGGGTTTATGACCACCTTTGCTTGCCACCTTTTCTCCTTTCCCTTACTATCAATCAGCTTTAAACTCTTAGCCCCTTCCCCTTCTTCAAGCTGGTGTTTGCCAAATAAGGACATGAACAGTACCCTGGTTTCCTGTTCCACCTCCCATCCAATAGGGGATAGTGGCGGGCTTCTCTGTTATTCATCATTGGGGAAGATTTTTTCCCACTGAGACTGGGAGCCCACATCCCAGCCCAAGGGAGAAGGGACAGCCAGGGAGGAAGGGGGCTTGACTGTGCTAGTGTCTTTTGTGACACATCTCATTCTGCTGGTTCATACTGGTGGAAGGGATGCCCTCTTCTTGTGAGAACTGAATAAACTTCCTGTTCCTTCCTCAAGATGCCTCTGACTTTTAATTTTTCTTGGGTAGGGAATTTTGGGGGCTCCCGTACCCCACACAGGTGGAAGGAAGACTGATCAGAGAAAGGAATCTCAGAAATTTGGAACTGTCCTGGATGCTGGTGGGCTCTATGGCTGTCACTGGGGGTGACCTGGTAGAATAAAGGTAGAAGCAATCTAAGTTGTGAAGGTTGATGAACTGATGTGATAGGGAATAGAATCATCAATGTGAATATCAAAATAACCAGGGATGATGGCAGGGACTGGGATGGAGAAGAGTGAGCTAGGTGCTGAAGTCACTGAGGGAGCATCTCAGGATCACAGGATAATAGGACTTAAAATTGGAAGGAACTTTAGAGATCACCTTGGCATTTAACCCTTAAAAAAAAAGATGAGGAATTCTGGGCTCAGAATTGTCTGAGATCACACAAGTAATAAGTTCATTTCTGCTAACTCTTGGAGGTCAGCAGATGGCAAGGACAGGGATCTGAACTTGGAAGAACAACAACAAAAAAAAGTCCATTTGCATTTAAATAATGCCTTAAGGTTTGCAAAGCACTTTGGGTCTATCTTATCAGCTTTGAGACAAAGAAACTGGGTGGTCCAGAATTCTAGGTTCAACCCCTTGTGTTAAGGAGTGAAACAAAATAAGAGTCCTTCTATGGATTCTCCTGGGGTCTCTTTCATTGATACAGTCCTACAACCTGGATCTAACATGAAAATTCTCAGCTGCTCTATGTAATGGCATGCTAGTATTATGCAAATTGAACCTTTTGAGGCTCATCTGCCAATAATTATATCTGCAAATCCCTTAGGCATTAAAATTGTGGGACTCTGGAGGATTGTATAGCTTAAAGGATTCCTAATAATCATAGCAATTCCTTGTATTTACATGACCTCCTCTATGCTGAGTGCAAAGTGCTTTTGAGATATTGTTATAATAGCAATAATATCTTGTATTACACTCTGTGTATTCTCTCCCAAGAACTCAAAGGTCTTTATATGTATCATTTCATTTGGCCCTGGGAGCTAGATTGGAAAACTGGCCCTTTCTCCCACCTCCAAAGGGAAAGCAAGGTATAGAGAAGTTAAATAACTTCTTCAAGGTCATGCCACATGGCTGCATTCCCATGTGAAGTCCTGTCCTGGGAACTGCTGCTGTCATTGGCAGAAAGGAAGGAACTAGGTACATCCTGGCCATGTAGGCTTTGACTAGGCACAACACTTCCTGCACTTAGACTCTGGTAGAAGGCAAAAATGGCTGCAAGGTTCTGCCTGCTTGGTATATACTTCAAATGTCCAAGCAGGAGAATTGCATTTATTCTTTGACAGGGCCAGATAACCCTGGATATGAGAGAGAGGCTGGTAATTAGGAATTGGCATCTTCCAGAAGCCATGGGCTCCTCTGGACTACACCAGGGACCCCTGTTCACCTTCATCAAAGCCAACATGACCATTCCCCCAAGTCATCAAGGTACAGGACACCTGTCAACCTCTCCCCTCCCCAGCCTGCAGACCAATACAGGGATAGATGTATCTTTGGGAGGGAGTAATTGTCACCTCACCAAGTTGCCATCTGCTCGCCCCTTCCACCTGACAACAGCAACAGCACCACCAAAAACGGCAGGTGTGGAGGTGTGCAAAGGGTAATTAGATGAGCAGTTTTAACTGATCAGCTTTCCCTTCTAACACGTTTCTCAGCATCACCACTCAGATGGTTTGAAATAAATATTAGGTCTCAGTGCTCCCCATTTCAATGAAGCAGGTTGTACAGAAGGGCTCAGTGTGCAGCCATTACTGACTAACAGAGGGAGAGGGGGTGGATTTTGTGTGTTTTGTTGGTGTCATTGGGTCTTCCAAAGAGAGGAAAGCCAAGAGAATATATATTTAGCAATAGCCTTTAGGGCTGTACTATATAGTCTTTTCCACAGAAAGGAAAAGACAACAACATTAACACTAAGAATTGACATGCTTAAAAGAAAAGACTGGGATTAATTCAAACTCTTATACATAGCCAGTCAGTGCCTATATGGGACATTGGCCAATGCAGTCTCATTTGTTTTTGTTTGCTTGTTTTTGCAGGGTACCTGAAAAGAGTAGCGAGATAGCCCAGTGGATACAGTACTGGGTCTAGAGTCAGGAAGCCCTGAGTTCAAAGGTGACTTCAGACACTAGCTCTTTGACCCTGGTCAAGTCACTTAACTTCTGTTTGTCTCTGTTTTCTCATCTGTAATATGGGATAATAATAGCACTTACTTCCCAGGGTTGATGTGAAGATCAAACGAGATACTCTTTGTAAAGCTCTTTGCAAACCTTAAAATGAGCTATGTAATTCATTATTGTTATTCTGTTACTTATACATTATATGTAAATGAGCTATACTATTAATTATTATTATTATATATATAATTGTTGGCTATTCTTATTTTTCAGAATGTGGTAAATTTGGGCAAATTGCTTAACCTCTTGGGTCTCAATTTCCTCATCTATAAAATGAGGGGGTTGGACTAGGTGGCCTTTGAGGTTTCTTCCAGTTCTAGCCCTGTGGGTTCTCTGTTGCCTGGCCATATGATAGTCCTGAAGAAGAGAAACATTTAGAAATTTAATCAAGACTCATTATAAACTTACTCAACAAGCTGTACATTCACAGAAGGATGCGGCAAATAGGGGAATGATGCTAGACACACAGTATATCTCACAGAGACTAGCCTTCCAACACAGAGGGAGCCTAATTACCAGCCCAGGTAAGACCAGCCTGCCACTGTGAGGTCAGAGAAACTTTTCTTTAGTGCTCCCAGACTTCCCTTTCTATACCACTTTGTCATTCCAACTTCATTTCCCAGAGTTTCCATGCTTGCTTTTCATGCTGCCCTAGGGACATGTCTGTTGTCATAGCTTGGCTGACTCATGTCACCTCTTCAGGTCTCAGCTGCTTCATGAGCAAAATGAAGGGATTAAACTTTGTGACCAAGAATAAGGTCCTTTCTATCTCTGATCTAAATCTGTAACCCACAGCTCCTCCAACACTCTCGGGAAGGGATCTGATGAATTCATTCACATTGACAATATTAATAAATAATAAAAAGATTAATGACTGAGAATGTGAAACAAAACTAAAGAAATGAAACTGGGATGGTAGCATCCTCAGCATCAGTGAGTTGAGGTGTTTTAATAGACAGGAATAACTCGAATGACTGATGAATGCTTGTAAGTGTAGCCTCTGACTCCAAAGGAATTCTACCAACTCCTGCATTTAGCCTTACCCAGTTTAACTTAAGACTGCACATTTGTCAAAGGCTCCAGCTCCTTTTGCCTTACTTAGTATAAAATTAGCTAGCCCCGCCCAGAACCTGTGGTTCATCCATTGGCGGCCAGGCTATTGCTTGAGTAGAGCTAACTTCTGGGAACTGCTCTAAGAGCAGCCTGTTACTTCAGCTATGAAGACAAGTGCACCACCAGGTGGCAGTGAGGGGGACCGAATGTGGAGGCCTATGTCCTTTTATATATGACTGAGTGTATCTCCTGGTGGTTTATGAATTATTCAGTAAGAAAAAAGCTACAATAACCCGTTACAGTAACTACAGCTACAATCAGTAGTTACTGTAACAGGGAGAGATGAGAGGATGTCCCCACCCCGTGTCTGGACTGGGGCATCCCTGCCCCCTCCCATGGAGCTGGGCATGTGTTCTCTGGCTCCATGGGAATGGCCACGTGCTCTGCCTCAGCACTGAAGGCCTTGTGCTTCTAGATGATGAAACAATCCCTTATTGGTCCCTGAGACTTGGGTCTGTGGCAAAGATGACTGTTGACTGAGCCAGGAATTGCTGCCCACTCAGCAGGCTATAAAAGCTATAGAAAAAAATCTGCCGCCCTCTCTCTTTTTGAATGTATACTGTTGGAACGTGGGGAGAAATCCTTCCCCCTCCCCAAACACAATAGTAGTCCAGGAGAGAGATTGTCTGAGTCCCAAACAACACACACACACACACACACACACACACACACACACACACACACACATACAGAGGGAGACCGCACTTTTCTACAGCTCTTATTGCCCACAGTGGGTGGCTCAGACCCCAATCATCTTTGACATATCTCTTCCCTCCCCCACTTTCCCCAGTCAATAAGGGATTGTTTTGTCATCCCAAAGCACAAGTCCTTTAGTTCTAAACCAGAGCCTGTATTGATCCCCAATGAGCCAGAGCACACATATCTGTTCCATGGGAGGTACCCCAATCCAGCAAATAAGGGGAGGTTCCCCTAATCATCATAATTACAGTCACTCAAGACAATTGTGTTTATGTCTCTTTTCCTTGAGATTCTGGACTGGCATGGGCTGTAAGGTCATGGTCACAGGTGGTCCATCTAGGTCTTGAACCCAGATTTTCAATCATTTGTTCCTTCCACAACACACTGAACCTCTAGATGAACACCACCATGTTCCTTCATTATGCAATTGTTAGTTATGTCAATTGACCCATTCTCCTCCTATTTGCAAGTCTGCAAGTAGCCTTACACCAATTAGCCACAATGAAGGGCACAGAGGGGGTGCTACATAGGAGCATTCTGGCTTTACTTGTGGAGTGACAACAGCTTTTAATAGGTTTATTGGAATTGCCACCAATAAATCATTTTAAGCTTTAATCCTTGCTGACTGCCATAATACAGTGAAATTGGGAAGAAAATGGCTCAAATTAGATATCACACCGATGAACTTTTTTTTTCTTCCTTCAATCAATAAAAGGCTATTAAAATGTTTTCTGCTCTTTCATTTAGACTTGGTATATAAAATATAACATGAACACATGACATTTCCCAGAGCATATAAATGATAGACCTGACCCAATTGCATTAACCAGTAAAAAGTCAGAAAATACACATTGAATAGAAACAAAGATTGAGCGATGGGATGGAATTTTTGGGGATAGGTTAAATAAACAGATGTGACATCACAGAGTATGTCATAGACCACAAGGACAGATAGAAAAAATGGACAATGAGTTCTTGGCACAGATCACAAAGTTATCATAGAGGCAGGATATACCAGCAATAAACAAATTCAGTTCTCCAGAATATTCCTATATGTTTAATTTCACTAAAAGTAAAGCATTTGGTATGTTACTGATGACAATTTCATCCCTCAGAAAACTGTGGAAGTAAAATGGCAAACAACTACTCAACTTTAATCTAAATAAGGAAAACCTGTCTGATGAATTAGCTTTGCAGGGAACTTTGGCAGAAAGGGACCACACATCATTTTTTAATTAATGATAGATTAGGAGGGTCACACTGGGCATTGTGTGATCCTATGACTGAAGACTCTGAAAGGAAAGACAATTCAGTGTGTTAGGGGATTCTTCCAAACACTTGAACAAAAATGTCATGTCTCTCCTTAAGAGAAGGTTCAAGAGAGATAGGATAGCAGGCTTCAAATATTTGCATGTGGAAGAGAGATTAGGTTTGTTCTTTCTGGTCTTCAAGTGAAGAATTAGCAGTGACAGTTATTTAAAGAAAAGGTAAATTTGGTGTTGATATCAGGAAAATTTTCTAATAATTAGAACTATACAAAAGCTGACTGTGCTTCCTTAGGAGGAAATGGGTTCTCCTTATATCCTGTCTGGGATGTTATATTGGGGGCTCCTTTTAAAGAGCATGGAAGACTACAAGGCTGTTGAAGTCTCTGATCATTCTAAAATACTGTGAAATTATAGAAACAAATTCTGCAGGTACAATCTTATGGGGCCCTTATGAGAAAAAAAAATTGTGGCTGTTAGAACTAAATTAAGTGGTGTGACTGCCCAGGGAACTCTCTTTCAAGGCTATATTTTAAAAGGACACATTAAATATAGCCAAATATCAAGGAGAGTCAATGTTGGAAAAGCTTTGGGGACCTATGCATGCTAAGACACTATTGATGTACTCTATATTTGTAAAAGAGTCACAAGGCCAATTACACCCTTTAATTCAGTAATTCCAGAAATGGGACTAAATCTCATAAGCATTATTCAAAAGAAAAAAAGACCTATCTATTAGAAAAATATTCCTAGATGCTTTATTTGCCATACTGAAAAGCTTAAAATTGCCTATCTGTTCAACAGTTCGGGGGTAGCTGAATACATTTCAGTATATATACTTGTGGTGGTATAAAACTGTTCCACCAAAGGCAAAAGCTTTGAAAAATTAAAAAGAAATAGAATTATAATAGAAAAAAGCCTTTTATGAAGTGACACAAATTGAGGTCAGCAGAGTTAGAAAAACAATATCCAATTGACTGGGGCTATTAAAAAACAAACACCACCAAAAGCAACAAATTGTCATGTGGAAATGATACTAGAAGGAAAAACAGAACAAATAAATTGTTATTGTTAAAATTTATATTGTTATTAGTATATTTTAAAATTAAAATGTAAACAGTTCCAATTTTATAGCTTTACTTGGAGTTCAACTATATATTCTATTTGTAGTTGTTGAGGATGCTATTACTTTTATACTAAAATTATTTTTAAAAATAAATTAACTAAATAAAAAAAGACACACAGAAATGAGGGAAGCACAGACAAAGAGCTTAGAACCAATAAAAAAGAGTAGTTTGAATCTCTAAGAATACTGTCAGGAAGTGTAACGGCCAAGTAATGAGCTTCCCATCTCTGGAAGTCTTCAAGCAGAGGCTAGACCACTTGATGGGAACAGAGCAGATAGGATACTTTTCATCTATGAGATTCCATGGTTCTGTGAAAACACTATAGGCAAAAGGAGGCTTTTAAAAAGTTATCTTTGAAGCAAGAAAAAGAAGAGGAAAAGAGAGGTTACTGTTTAGAAAACATAGTGTGATGTGTCCAGATGACATAGAAAAGGCAGGTCTACTATGTTTTTACCTTTGTCTTCTTTGACAAGGAGAATGATTTTCAAAGCTGAAAGACAGAACATACATCCAAGACAGGTGAGGAGATAAGTGAATTCCTAGCTACTTCAAATGAGCTCAAATGTTCAGGCTAAAGGAGCTTTCAGATATCACTTCAGAAACAAAACCTGAAATCTTGGGACATCACAGGGAGTGGGAGAGGTAGAAATAACCAGAAACTGCCAACCTTCTTATTTTCAAAAAAGGGAAAAAGGTACAATCTGAAATCAGTTAGCTTAATACCAATTCCTGGCAAAATTCTTGACCTGTGTATTAAATAGTTCATGAAAACATCGAAAACAAGGTAGTTATCATGATGACTTCATGTGGGGTCACTATAGAGTTATGACTAACCTCATTTCCTTTCTTGGTAGAACTGCAAGATGATAGATCAGGGTAATAGCAAAGATATGACATATTTAGAGTTTGCAAGGCATTTGGCAAAGCTTCTTGAGGGGTCCTTGTGGAGAAGATGGAGAAATATGGGCTGAACAACAGAACTTTTAGTCAGAGTTGATTCCTGTCTGACCCAACAGCATAACCTCAAAGTAGTGATGAATGGATCACTATAAATCTAGAAGGGTCTGGGGGTATGTCACAGATTTCTATAACTGCAAAAATCATTCCCGTTCATGTAAGACTAAAAAGTTTATAAAAAGCTTTCTTCATAACAACTTTGTGAGTAGGTGGTCTTAATTATGATTACTCAGCCTTATTATTATTGTTATAATTAGGCTACTAGGTAGTACAGTGGCTAGAGCACTGGCCCTGTTGTCAAGAAGACCTGAGTTCAAATGTGACCTCAGACACTGTGTGACCCTAGGCAAGTAACTTAACCTCTGTTTGCCTCAGTTTCCTCCTCTATAAAATGTGAATGATAATAGCTCCTACCCCTCAGGATTGTTGTGAGGATCAACTGGGATAATCACTGTAAAGGTTATGATTATCCAATTTCACAAATATGCTCAAAGAGATAAGATGATTTGCTCAGAACTACACAATTATGTAGTGGGTATCAGAGGTAGGATTCAAAGTCAGATTTCTCCTGCCTCTAAGTCTTAAATTTAGATTTATTCCTTCCTTCCCAATACTGGTGGGCTACTCCCATGGTGCAGATGACCTCTTGCATTCCAAAGACTTTAGACCTTGCTGTTGGTCCTGTGGCCACACTCTTAGGACCTCCATGCCTTTCCAGACATTTTAGAGCTGAAATCTCCCATGTGTATAATAATTCTTCTATCAGAATGTGAGCTACTTAATAGCAAGACCTGTTTTATTTTTCTATTTATAGCCCTTTGTGAGTAGGGATTGCTTCATTCTTTGTACTTGTCATTCCGAAACCTAACACAGTGTCTGGCATATAGTAGGTGCTTAATAAATGTTTGTTAATTCATTAATAAATGCTAAGTTTTTTTTTAATCATTCATTCATGTTGTGAAGAGTAGATTCCAACCCTGGGTAGTGAGTGGAATTAGACCTTGGAGCGTCTAGAGTTCCTTTTTAACTCTAGGATTCTGTACCACTCACTAGACTCAAGGGCATGGCCTATGGAATAGCCTGTGTTTCCAGGCAAGCAGTTATCCTTCGGGTCAGGAGAGAAACAACAGAACTCCAGAAGCAGGTTAACATTTGACCAGGCAGATAAATACTCAAGACTTGTAAGATAGATGAGTCCTGGGCATAATCTATGTACATTCTTCCTAGGGAATGATGAAAATGGCTAAATTTCCAAGAAGTAGGGACAACAAGCCTGAATGAAAGGATAGCAACTATTAGGTACCACACTAGCAAAATTGTGTTCACTAGGCCAGAAACAAGGAGTATGCCCAAGTATTATGGTAGGAGATCAGAGTGCATCAGATTAGTGAATGCTATCCAGAGGACAGAAATTAATATTGAGATCAAAATTTGGGATTCCGACCAAAACTGCAAGGAAGCAGCTACGATTTTTTTTTTTTAAGGTGAAAAACGGCTATGGAGCAGCATCAAAAAATCACGAAGTATACTTTAGCCTGGCCATCCTCTCTTCATCTCTACCTCCTGGCTTCCCTGGATTCCTTCAAGTCTCAGCTAAAATCACATCTTCTGCAAGAAGCTTTTCCCAGTCCTTCCTTCTAAGATTACCTCCAAGTTGTCTCATGCATATCTTGGTTGTACATAGTTATTTTAATGTTTTCTTACCCACTGGAATGTGAGCTCCTTGGGGACAAGGACTGTTTTTGCCTTACTTAATAGTTCTAGCTCTTAGCACACTTCCTGGCACATGGTAAACACTTCATAAATGCTTGCTGACTGACACAAGCCCACTAGAAAAATGAATATTTCAGCATTATTATAGGATGAGTTGAACATTCATCATGGTGGCTACATGAGACCAATATTGAGCTAAGTCAGTGATGATTTTGAATGAAATTTCTCCCTCTTTCTGGAGTAGTCAAATGGGGGATACAATTTTCTGAGTTACCTATGATATTTTGAACATCGGCCATGACTACCAGAAGATTGAGGGCCAATAAAATGAAATAATGAATATGGAATTCTAAAAAAAAGTCATGAGATAATTTTCTTTGCTCAAATGGCTAAAGAATCTACTGCTTTTTAATCCAGGGTACTTGTCCCACCACTCAACTATGCTTGATGAAACTCTCCTACATTACTACCCTGCCAGTCCCACCTCCCCATTGTGCTTCATAGAACAAACCCTCTTACATTATTAGCCTGCTAGTCCTGCCTCCGCATTATGCTTGGGAGAGCACACTTATATTACTACCCTGATAGCCTGCCTTCTGCATCGTGATTGGTAGAATATTCTTAGATTACTCCATTCTAGTTCTTCCTCCCCATTCTGCTCGATGAACTGCTACTGTACATTATGGCAGCACAGTGTCTCCTCCTGATTATCACAAATGAGAGGCAGCTGTGTTAGTGCTGGTGGCAGATAATCACAGGGTTTTAGCTGTTATCATTTTCTCTCCTCTTTTGAGTCTGAAATAATGTATGTAGATGTATGCATTTCAGTGACTTTTTTCCCTATGGCCATAATATCTGAAAGATGTCAAAAGGAATACATTGCTTCGCTGGAATGACTTGAGACTAGAGACCAACTGAGGCCCAGAGAGGCCAAGTTACTTGTCTGATTTCACAAAGGAGGGAAATGACAGACCTGGGATATGGACCCCATATCCTTACATATAGTCCAGTACATTCCCACCAATCTCAGTTGTCTGTTTGAAGTTACTATCCAGGATCTACATTTTAAGCATTTTTATATATCCATATAAATAAATATTGTATATATATGCATACATATAGTCTTATATATGAGATATTTCCCATTTTTTCTTGGAGCCTCTGACTCTTTGGCATTCACCGGTCTACATGAAGAGAAGGGCCTGCTATAAAAATTTTATGATTATGTGAAAAATCCTGCTCAAATGTGATATTTAGTCATGCCTTCCCAAAGGGACCTATTTCTAAGGCAGCATACTAAAAACTTGCCCATTTAGTTTAAAAGGAGAAGGTGAAGCCTACATTTTGGGTGTGATTTTTGCGCCTGGTTAAGTGCTGAACATTTCAGGAGGTCCCCAATATTCCTACCAGCTGAATGATGAGGGAATTAAAAACAGATGAGCAGAGTTTGCTTTTTCTTTCAAGGCAATGACTTTCTCTGTAGTGAGATATTTCCATTTCAAACGTGGACTCTGTTCCACAATGTACTTTTATGTTTTCATCTAATTCTCTTCCTAACACCACAAGGAACAGTGGGAGGAACTGAGTAAATGTGGGAGAGAGGAGAGGGGAAAAGGCTCCTGGACCTTGTAGGGGAGTATGTGAGTAACATTGTTGGCAGAAAAGGTTCTAATCTTTCTTCCAGCAGAGACTCTTCTGGATTTAGGTGGTGCTTTTCTCACTTTCCTGATCTTGTTCTATGCAAAAGCTTATGGGGGGAGGAGGGGAAGGAACAGAGAGAGAGAGAGACAGAGAGAGAGACAGAGAGAGAGAGAGACAGACAGACAGAGAGAGAGACAGAGAGACAGAGAGACAGAGACAGAGAGAGAGACAGAGAGAGAGAGAGAGACAGAGAGAGAGAGAGACGAGAGAGAGAGAGAGACAGAGAGAGAGACAGAGACAGAGAGAGAGAGACAGAGAGAGACAGACAGAGAGACAGAGACAGAGACAGAGAGACAGAGAGACAGAGACAGAGAGACAGAGAGACAGAGACAGAGAGAGAGACAGAGAGAGAGAGAGAGAGACAGAGACAGAGAGAGACAGACAGAGAGAGAGAGAGACAGAGAGACAGACAGAGAGAGAGACAGAGAGAGACAGAGAGAGAGAGAGAGTTGGAGACTAGACTTGAGATTTCACTGGCATATGGAACTCCAACAAGAGCTAAACTCCCTTTAGCAATTAAAGCCCACACCTGATAAGCAATTTAAAGTCTTGCAGAGTTGTTTGGGACACAGATTTGCCCAGGGTAATACAATCAGTATATGTCAGAGGCAAGAATTGGACTCAAACATTCTTAGCTGGGAAGTCATTTCTTAGTTAATCCTACTGCCCCAAGTCTTAGAAAGTAGTTCTGGAACAGGCAGTTTTCAGAGGAAGAAATTAAAGATATCTATAAGAACATGAAAAAATGCTCTGAATCACTATTGATTAGAGAAATGCAAATCAAAACAACTCTGAGATACCACATCTCACCAGTCCGATTGGCTAAGATGACAAAACAGGAAAATGATAAATTCTGGAGAGGATGTGGAAAAATTGGAACACTAATACATTGTTGGTGGAGTTGTGAACTGATTCAACCATTCTGGAGAGCAATCTGGAACTATGCACAAAGTGCTATAAATAAGTGACCCTTTTACCCAGCAATACCACTTCTAGGGTTGTATCCTAAAGAGATCATAGAAGTGGGAAGAGGACCCATATGTACAAAAATATTTATAGCAGCTCTTTTTGTGGTGGCAAAGAATTGGAAATCAAGGGGATGCCCATCAATTGAGGAATGGCTAAACAAGTTGTGGTACATGAATGTAATACTATTGTGCTATAAGAAATGAGGAGCAGATGAACTTCATAATAACCTGAAGAGACTTGTACAAACTGATGTTGAGTGAAAAGAGCAGAACCAGGAGAAATTTAGACACAATGTATGTGTGATGATTAACTTTGATAGACTGGGCTCCTCTCAGCAATGTAAGGTTATAAGACAACTCCAAAAGACTCATGATGGAAAGAGATATCCACATCCAGAGAAAGAACTACAGAGTCTGAATGCAGATTGAAGCAAATTACTTGCTCTCTTTCTTTCTCTTGTTTTGTTTTGTTTCCTCTTTCCCATTGTTCTTTCCATTGGTTATAATCCTTCTTTACAACCTGTTTAATATTTAATGTGAAGGTATTTGTAGATCCTGTATTTGATTGCACAGTGTCATGGGGGGGGGGGCGGAGAGGGAGGGGGAGAAGATTTGAAACTCAAGGGATTGTGGAACTGAATGTGGTGAACTAAAAAAGTAAATAAATTAATTTAAAAAATAGAAATTTCACTTTAAGCAATAGAACCATTTAAAGTTATATTTATAACTATTTAAACTTTAAAAAATTACCTTTAGCAAAAAAAAAAGTTATTATGGAAAGTTAAAAGTTGTAAATGCCCCAGAGCCTCATTCTACAAGAGTCCCAGAGGCTTTGAAACAGATCATGTTAGGGTTCAGAAGGTCTTTTCAAAGATGTACCTGCATAGATGTTGGAGGGGAAACAGAGTAATTAGTATTTGGCCTTTAGGTAAGGGATTCTTTTTTTTTTTGGAGGGGGGAGGTCAGGGCAACTAGGGTTAAGTGACTTGCCCAAGGTCACATGGCTAATTTTGTGTAAAGTATCTGAGGTCAGATTTGAACTCAGATCCTCCTGACTCCAGGGCCCATGCTCTATTCACTGAGCCACCTAGCTGCCCCTAGGTAAGGGATTCTTAATCTAGAGTCTTAATATCACCTTCTTTTCCTTCTTCTCTTTCTTCCTCTCCTCCTCTTCCTTTTCTTCCTCTTCTCCTTTCACTTCTCCTCTTACTCCCTCTTCTCCTTCCCCCTCCTCCTTTTTTTGAAAACTACTCCAGTATCTCTGGTTTCCTTTGTAAATGTATGTATTTTAGTTTATGTATTTAAAAGCATTCTTTTGAGGAAAGACCATAGGACTCACCAAACCAAGAAAGGAGTCCATGACACAAAATTAGGTTAAGAAGCCTTACCCTTAGGTGTTCTCTGTATCTAAGGGATATATACCGCATAGGGGAACACAGAGAAAGCCTTCTAGGGAGAGCAGTGGCTCCTAGTCGTAGACCACTGGCATGAAAATATCTTGCCTAGCTCTCTCTCTCTCTTTTTTGCTTGCTTTCCCCCCTTTTTCTAAGTTGACCATCTTTGCCCTGAATTATAATGAACCAATTGATAAAATCAGCCAAGAGTCTCTGGCTCTACTTATTTTTTATCTGTTGATAATAAACAAGCACAGAGTAGAAGGGAAGCTGGTGCTGCCAGTTGGGCTATTGGTAGCAGCTGCTGCTCTCCTAGCTTCATAACTCAACTGCCTTGACTCTGTGATAACAAAAGGCCTGAGTCTGGCTTCTAGCCTCAACACTTGTTAGCCTTGTGCCTAGGAACATGTCACTTTTGATTGTTGAGGTTTATTTTTCTTTTCTGTAAAATGGAAATAATACTTGCACTCCTCATCTCATAGGTTGGTTGTGAAGATCAAAGGAAATTATGCTTGTGAAAGGTCTCTGTATAGACAAAATGCTTTATATATGTAACCTAGGTTTCAACCCTGGAGCATTTTGCATAAGACTCTCTGCATTAGTGGAAAGAATGAGGATATGAACCTGTGTGACTTCATCAGGGGTGGAAGTATTGTGAAAACTTTGGAGAAGAAAGAGATTCTTTACTCCTGCTTTGAGAAAGATATACATGTGGTTCTATACTCTCTTTAGGATTGACTCCAGGGAATAGAAAATTTTTTCTGCAGATATCTAGGGAAAGTTGGATTTTCAACATGTCCCTGATTTCTAGCTTGCCCCCTAGAGACTATGGGAAATTTCTCATTGGGTAAGAATAGGGTGTCTCTCGGTTGAGTGAGGTCAAAGGTTGCTCCCATCTAAAGAACTCATTCATACTCATGTATTTCTTCATATATTCTACACTGCAGGATTCCAATTTCCATTTACTATTTGCTTGAATAAATAAGTTTACTCCTTATTCACTATTGATGATGTTCTTTTAGGTAATTAAGGGACAGAGTCAAACTTGTAGATGTTAGCTTGGTTAACCCTCTCCCTTTAAGAAATAACTAATTGTGGGGCAGCCAGATGGCACAGTGAATAGAACACCAGCCCTGGAGGCAGGAGGACCTGAGTTCAAATTTGGGCTAAGACACTTAACACAAAAAACTAGCCCTGTGACCTTGGGCAAGTCACTTAACCCCAACTGCCCTTACTTTCTCTTCTCCAAAAAAAAAAAAAAAAAAGAAGAAATAACTACTTGCTTCCTTGCTTTTGAACCTAAAAATCATTACCCTAGACCAGATATATGTAGGGTGAGGGGTGGGGGGAGGGAGAATGGAGAGATATAATTTTAGCCTAGAGGAAAACAGAATAACCATCTTTGTGGCCCTTTCTCCCATTCTCCTCCAGGCAAGAATCAAAATCTTCCTTGGCAAGAGATGGACAAGATTCCAGATATACGTATCCATGCCTCCCCATAGGCCAAAGTTAGATAACCCAAGTAGGTATGCATGTGAGCTATTATTATATTTGAATCAGAAATTTTTTTGTCTTGGAAGAGACCTCAGAGTTATTCCAGCCCAACCTATATACGAAGAGGAATTTACCAAGGGTGTGCTGGTAAAATTTTAACAACTGCCTCTCTGAGAATCCTAACTGTGACAGCCCTCTAAGTTCAATCTGTATTATTAACATTTCCTCCATTTTTGTAAGCCTAGAAATCAACAAAGCAATCAATCAAAACCTGATTTGTAGCATTTTCTTATTATCAAGGTGTAAATGAGGCTAGGAGAGACAACATGAACTTAGGTATATAAAGAAAATAATAGATACATGAGATCTATCTATCCGTCTGTCTAGTCATTCAATCGTTTTATATTGAATTTGACAAATCCCAAATAAAATGAGCAATTCTATATTCACAATAGAAGAGAAAAAGAGAATTGTACAGGAAAATGCAGCTTTCTATTATATAAAAGGTACTTTTACTTTTGAGCTTATGATAAGTTCAACCTGCAGTTTTCAAAGCTGATCTGTGGTTCTTTCTGAGCTTCCTTCTGTTGTCATCTCTGCATTTTTTTAAAAAGATGCCTCAATAGCCTCCTCCTCCCCTTCTTCTTCTGTTTCTCTTCCTCCTCCTTCTCTATATCCCTATCCATCCCCCCCAATTGAAAAAAAGAGAGAAAAGCCAAGTCCTTCTAACAAATATGCATAGTCAAGTTAAACTTATTCTTTCACTGGCTATGTATCAAAATATTGATCTTTTTCTGGATCTTGAGTCTCTTGGCCCCTCTCTAAGACTTTAGAGTGCATAGAAAGTGCTGACCTACATTGACAGGAGTATCAGTACCCCATACCAATGTAATCTCAAGTCTAGTCTCTAAAAAGACATAAAAAAAGACTCTAAAAAGACAAAGCAGACATAAAGTGACATTAGAGAGAGAGAACATAGCAGCCAGGGGATCAGGAAAGTTTCATGTAGAAAGTGGTGCTTGATATGGGAACCTTCAAGGAAAATAGGCATTGTGAGACATGAAGGTGAAAGGAGAGGACATTCCAGACATAGAGGACAGCCAGCACAAAGGCATGGGGGCTGGAAATGAAGCCTCGTGTTTGAAAAACAGAAAGAAGGACAGTTTGACTGGATTGTAGTATAAATGACTGGAGTAATGGGCATTGACTGAAAAAAGTAAGTTTTGGCAAATTTGCACTTATTCCTCTCTAGAAATCAGTGAAACAGACAGCTATGGGAGCACAAAAGGGAAAATAGGAAAACAACATCACAATATGCTTGGCTCACATAAAAGTCATGTTTACTGAATCTGGCCACATTTCACTGAGAACAGGAAGGGAGCTCCTGGAGCTCCCCAGTTTACTTTTTTTTTTTTTAAGAAAAAAAAAAATAAAATGCATTTGGGTCATTTGAGGAAAATGGAGAAACTTGCCCCAAAGAAGATAAGCCAAAAATTAATTGGTGGCTGGCAAGCACTACAGGACCCTGAGCCCACAAACAATCAATCACCCTGTCCCTTTGGACTCCATTAGCCCACATTTACTGGGAGCAGCACCAGTGATTGCAGACATCACACAGGATCAGATCTCTGATGAACTCACTTGAAGAGCAAGTCTAATTATGAACCTCTGTCTCTCCCATGGATTCCTGACTCAGTTTAATGAGAGAACTTCTGTTTTACAGCACTAGCCTCCCCAATTCTCTCCTCCCTTACTCTTTCCACAACTAAGTGAAAGACAGAGCTGCATTTCAGGGGTGAATTGCTCCTGGTTCACACCTAAGAATAAAGAAAGAGGAGGAAGGAATGCCTGCTGGGATGACACACGGGCCTGCCCCAGAGCTGGAACAAGTTAGTGTGAGTAGAAGAGGGTGTTGAGAATTTTCTGAGTAAAACTCACGTGGTTCAGGCAATTAGGGAAGGAGAACACCTAACGGGACTTCTGGGAAATTAGTATCTCTAATTAAGGTGAGCAATGGACTATTTCCATTCCAGTTGTGAGCTTTCTTGCAGCATGTTACCATTACATACTGCCCTTCCATTTCCCATTCTTCAGGCTGGACATTGACAAAGGTCACAGGATCACAACTGTAAATTATATTCAGAGCTGGAAGGGACCTTAGAAGTCATGGAACCCAAACCTCTCATTGCACCACTGATGTACCCTCGGCTGGAAAAGGGGTCCAGGGTTTGCTTTGATGCTTCCCACTCAGATTACAGAGGTTACATCAAACCAACCAAGTGGGTAAAGATATTGTGATCATGGCCCCTGCTCAAGGCTAAGAGAATAATTGCCTCAGCTTGAGCTCTATCTCATTCTAAAAAACCTTAACTAACTGTTCCAGTTCTCTGTGACCTCTCCTTTCTCAACCCTTGGTGACTCAAATCCATAGCAATTTTTTACACACCTAGGTGAGGACATAGGCCTCTATTTGCGGCCATGGCTAGAAGGATCAATGGTTTTGGAATTAGAAGACCTAAGGTCAAATCCCCTCTCTGTTACTAATATGGTGGATATACAGTGCTTGACTGGGACTCAGGAAGACTGAGGGTTGAATTTCACTTCTAACATGTCCTCATTGTGTGATCGTGGGAAAATTGTTTGACCTTTCTGAGCATCAGTTTCCTCACCTATAAAATGGGGATCATAATACTTGGTGTACCTGCTCCCTAGTGTGGTTGAGAGGCTTAAATGAGATTATAATATATGCAAAGTGTTTGGCAAATAGGAAATGATCACATCTATGTCAGTTATTATTATCATTGAATCATTGTATGACCTTGGGAAAGTAACATTTAACCTCTTTGGGCCTCAGTTTCCTATTCTGCAAAAAGAGGGGGTTGAACAAGATGACCTCTGAGATGCTTTTTAGCTCGAAGTCCTATACCTTCCAATGTTGCCACTATGAGCTTTGAGCTTGAGACCACTCCTATCTCTCTCTCTCTTTCTCCCTCTTTCTCTCTCCCTCCCTTTCTGTCTCTCTTCTCTCTGTGTCTCTTTGTCTCTGTCTCTCTGTCTCTCCCTCTCTGTCTCTGGGTCTCTCTGTTTCTCTGTTTCTGTCTTTGTCTCTCTGTTTTTGTCTCTGTCTCTGTCTGTTTCCGTCTTTTGTCTCTGTTTTTTGTCTCTGTCTCTTCGTCTCTCTGTCTCTGGGTCTCTCGGTTTCTGTCTCTTTCTCTCTGTCTCTGGGTCTCTCTGTTTCTGTCTCTTTCTCTGTCTCTGGCTCTCTCTGTTTCTGTCTTTGTCTCTCTGTTTTTGTCTCTTTCTCTCTGTCTCTCTGTTTCTGTCTTTGTCTCTGTCTCTCAATGTCTCTGTCTCTGTCTCTGTCTCTCTCACTGTCCTACCAGTTAATCTGGTCTGTAGTCTTTCTTGGCAGAATTGCAGTTGGCCAATCTATTCAGCAGCAGCTTCTTACTGCTGAATGTCCCTTTATAAATCTTGTGTATAATTATCATCCCCTCTAGGTGTCACACCCACAGAGGGGCACTCACTATCTGCCAGGATTCTTGCACCTGTCTGCTATTCTCCAGGCAGTGTCAAGCAGGGCGTGACTGCTCACAGGACTGTCACAATGCTTTCTTCAGTCATTTTTCACTCAGATATGTCTGACTCTTCATGACCCCATTTGGAGTTTTCTTGGTAAAGATACTGAAGTGGTTTGCCATTTCCTTCTCCAGCTCATTTTTACAGATGAGGAAACTGAGGCAAAGAGGGTTAAGTGACTTGCCCAGGATCTCACAGCTAGTAAATGTCTGAGGCCTAGCTGCCCCCTCACAATATTACTCACATTGAAAAACTTGCTATCCACCCAGACCAAAGGGTCTTGAACACAGTAAACAGCCAACAAATCTAATTCGATCCGGTAAGCATTTAGTAAGCACCTACTACGTGCAAGGTGCTGTACTAGCTAGGCCTTAACGACACAAAGACAAATAAATGAAAGTTCCTGCCTACAAGGAGCTTACATTCTACTGTTGAATTGAACTAAATGGAGTTGAACAGAGCTGCAAATTTATTTCTTGAGTGAGTAAAACCCAGTGTAAATGGTAAAAAGCTCAGAGGGGCCAACACAGGGCAAAGATTCTGTCTGTGCTGTGACCCCAAGAGGAAGGAGAAAGGAAAGCCTGCTGCTCTCCTCAGTGATGGAGAACATGCCAGATCAGGTAGGGGAAGTTGCCACAATGCAGGTGAATTTTATGAATAATCCAGAATAGCAGATAATCCCAAAAACTGTCTTCTTTTTGTTCCAAATGCTTGTATTTGCCTCCTGTTTATGTTCCCCATAAGACAAAATTCAGGACACTTTGCATCTCCTGCTCATATACCAGGAGGCAGCTTGGCACAGTGGAAAGAATTGGCCTCAAAGTCAGGCAGACTTGGGTTCAAGTCCTGACTCTCATATATATTGGTTGTGAGACCTTAAGTTCTCAGTGCTCGTGCCAACTCTCCAAGACCAAGTTGTAGAAAAGCTACTAATCTGCCTATATTAAGTTCCTCACCAGGAGTTACAGCCCCCTTGCCCCCAGTTGCTGGTGCCGAAGGAGGGGCAGAGTGGGTTGCAAGGTAGGAGGGGCAAAGACCTACAATGAGACAGTTGCTGAGTAAAAAGCATAAAGCAAATCCAGCTCTGTGTATCCCAAGGAGCCCACAGCTCTTGAAGATTTCTGTCTGAATCTTGGCTTTCACACTTACTAGTTGTGTGACCATGGGCAAATCATTCAACCTCCTGGTCCCTGTTTTCTCATCTATAAAAGAAAGGAATTGAATGAGAGGGTCCCTGAAGTTTCTTCCAAGTTTTGACATTCATAATTCCACTTTGGTCCAGGGTCTTTCATACTCAGTGGATAAGTCAGGACCTCAGCAGCCTTTCCAAAACAACACACCCCCAATGTTGCAGTGAGATTTTGCACAGCTTTTGAAGTCACAGTCCCAAATGGAATGTTTTCCCAGGGAAAAAGAAACAAATTTAAAGGCTGATGCAAGCATTGGTGCATTATGGTAATTAATACAATTAATTTTGCCTGTGACTATTTATATTTTCTTTTCTCAGGAACCTTAGATGCAAGCTTTCAGGGCAGAGAAACTCAATCAGATTATTTTATCACAGGAAAAAATGAAGCCTGCCAGGCAGGGAAAGGAGATAGCAGAGGAGGAGGGGCTGGGATACAGGGAAGCCCCCAGAAAACTGGCAACTCTTCCTGGGCTCTGTCTGGCCAGAGCACTTAGACAATGAAGGAAGTGAATGAAGTTGAGATGTTTGTTCTTACCACACAGGCTACCACTGTGTTTTTTCCCTGTTGAATTATTTGCACACTCCAGCAAACACAAGTTATGCTGTTAACAGAGTTTAATGAAGGTAAACAATCTCCTACAAACCACAGCTCTGGCCTCCCACTCCTGGCCGCCTCATGTTGGGGACAGAACATGGGACTGTCCTAGTGGGAAGAGTCACCCCTGGAGAGATATCTGGCCTCTGATTGGAGGCAGGGCCATGGAACTGACGTGAGTGATGTGTATGGGGTCAGAGGGCATAGGGCTGACTCTGACTGTCTGTGGGACTCAGGGCTAGTCACCAAACCTCTCTAGGCTCTAATTTCCTCATCTGTAAAATAAAGAGGCAGTTAGATGACATAGTCACTACAGAGAGCTGAACGTGGAGTGAGGAAGACCTGAGTTCAAATTTAGCCTTAGACATTTACTAATTGTGTGGCCCTGAGCAAGTCACTTAACTACTGTCTACCTCAGTTTCCCTAATTGTAAAATGGGGGTAATAATAGCACTTACTTCCCTGGGTCGTGGTTAGGATAAAATGAGATAATATTTGTAAAACTCTTTACAAACCTTAAAGTGCTAAATAGCACTTTATTTTTAAATAAATGCTAGCTATTCTTATTAGCATAAGTAGATCAATCAATCATGTAGCATTTATTAAGTCCTTATCATGTGGCCAGCACTATGCTAAGTAGGCAGGAGAGAGAGCAATGCTAAAACACACTCCCTGCCTTCAAGGATCTCACATTCTAATATGGGAGATAACATGTACATAGCAGATATATACAGAAGACATGAAAGAAATCTGCAAGAGGATGGTTTTAGGAGCTCGAGGGCGAGAGTGGGGGTGGGTAGGGGTGGGGGTGAGGAGACCAGAAAAATCTTCCTGCAGAAGGTAGATTTTGAGCTGGGCCTCAAAAGTAACCAAGGAAGCTAAAAGGGAGAGATCAGGGGGCAGAGCAGACCACTAACCCTGTGGTCCTGTGTCATAACCTTGTAATGACTGGGCTCATAGACACTTAGTTTCATTTTCTTCTTACAACTCCAATTCCCTAGAATATTGAATGGTTGAAGGAAGCCCTGTCTCTTCTCCCTCCCCTTTCTTTATTCTATACTGGCACCTTTCTTACTTTCAAACTCACAGCCTCCAAACTCCATGCGTCCCTTCTCAATACATTCCTATCTCTATCATGAAAGCTTGGATGCTTAGGCATGTGCTATAAAAAATGGTCCATGACCTCCTTTGGCTGGACAAGGACTGTCAGTTTAAACCACACAGGATCAATTAAACAACTGGTTCTCTATGTTGTGGTACTTAGCTGGTGGAGGTGTTGGCAGCCTAAAGGCATTTATTTAAAAATCATGGGACACAGCCTGTAATAATACTATTTACCAAGTCTTTCTATCAGGACATTGACAACCCGGAGTATGTCCAGAGGAGGAAGGACAACAGGGATGGTGAGGGTACTGGAAAACATGCCATACAAGCATCTGGAGGTGAGAAGACTTAGAAAGCTTATGATAATGATAACTAACATTTATAAAGCATATTATGGTTTTCAAAGTGCTTTGTTAACTTATTTGAAAAACTTTTTAGCAATTGGTGCTGTCCTAAGGTGGAATGAGTTGCCTGGGGAGACAGTTCCCTGTGAAATGGGTGTTCAGGAGGACAGCACCTCTGGTGTGAGGACTTGCTGATCCCTTTTCAGGGGCTGCCCATCCACCTTTGGTCTCTACTTTCACCCAACTGTCACCTATGGCTCCAAGAAGCTGTAGCATGTGCAGCAGCCACACCTCAGCAAATCTTCTCAGCAGATTGGCTAAACCAGGTTGAGGGTGACCCAACAGCTCAAACCTATCTGGTGAGTTAGGGGGATATCTGCCCCAAGCATGTGAAGACTTCCCCCCCTGCCCCAGCAGAACGGGAAGATGAGAACAATTTGTTCTAAAGGCTGTGAAGCTGGCTGAGGCAGGTGCTGTGGAGTGCTGGGAGATTGATCACACATGGAAGACCCCAAGGTCATCTACTGCACCCTGGACCATCACCATTCTTCTTGACTTTTGTCCTGCCACTGGACTTCAATGACTTTGGAAGAAAGAGTGAAGCTGATAACTTTGTGCAACTCTGCCTCACTGAAATCCAATTCACTTGTAGTTTAAGATGTCACCCTTGATGTCATTGGTTCTCTTGGGAAATGAAGGATGAACAACAAGAAGTCTTCAAGTAAAGATAGGATGGCCATTTACTGGGGATGTTGTAAAGGAGATTCATTCTCAGGGCTGGGTGGACTAGAAGGCCCCTAAGATCCCGTCCTGTGCTGAGATGCTATGCCTTTCATGTTGGGCACTGAAGGCCCCTGGAACTAGACAAACTTATGTGCCTTAAGAAACACATTCTCAACTATTCATTCATGGGTCTGCATGAATTCATTTATCAGACTGACACCTCTAAGCCTCCATGACACCCTTGCTCGTTCTCTGAACCTATCTTTTTTCTCAGGCTACATAAGAATCTTCCTTTTTCCTTTCCCTTCACCTCTCTCCCTACTCTCCTGGGACAGTCAGTTACCATTTTGACCAGGTTGGTCAAGCAGGACAGATTCTAGCAGGGGGGTCCTTCCCCCTTCTCTTCTCTTTCTTTCTACCCTGACTGCCAAGCTTCTAAAATCCCATGGGGATACTAATGGGGATAAGTAACATGGGCTACTCAATACCCCTCAGTGAGCTATGATTTACCAAGTATAATACCTCCTGTGGGATGGAGGACCACCTGATCCTGATTCCTAAGATCCTCTCGATTTTACCATCTGCCTTTCTATTATGCCCTTTCAGACCCCCAGGGCACTTATTATTGGGCCCCAAGGACCTTAGTTTTGCCAATCTCTTCTGTTGGAACTTTAGGATTTCAGGGATTTTCTATCCAGCTGAATTCTCTTCTCTGTGCTATCTCTTCCAATTAGAGTGATAGCTTCTTGAAGGTAGAAACTACCTTGATTTTCCCATCATTTCTCAGGTGCTGAGACTAGTTGTTGGCATAAAATGATGCTTTTTAATTCATTGACCACCAGCAATGTCTTTCCTGCCAAACTCTAGTACAGCATTTCCCTGAGTCCAGGGACCCTGCAGCTTCACTTATTTAAAGGGTATAAGGAGGGTCCACATGTGTACCAGGCCTTGACTGTTGATCTTTATTTGGTATCATCAAAATATGCAGCCTGACTTAGTATGATAAATAAGCAAAAATGCCTTCTGTAGATTGAATAAATAATCTCAACTCTCTGTATATCATTTTTCAAATATATGTAGATGTTATTGTGATTAATAAAAACACAGATTCATTTTAAAGCTTGACTGAATTCATAATACCCTGTTGTTAGC
>NW_027187338.1:777302-782493 GCF_028583685.1 Petaurus breviceps papuanus
AGTACATCTACTAATGTGAGGGAATTTTTCATGTTAAAAGGGGTCCCTGGCCTCAGAAAGGCTGGTCCACTGCCCTGGCACTCTGCACTCACTTGTCTCTACTCTCTTCTGCCATACTGTGGCATTTCTCCTCCTCCTTGGGACCCCTAAATACCACTGAAGAATTGTGACCAATCACTCCTCTCCCCAGCTGTTCTGCAGTGGTGAGAGCTGAGAAGAGAATCTCCCTATGCTGCTGCTGCTGATGATTACAATGACCATGCCTGGACACTTCTGCCTCCCCATGGGAGCCTCATGGATCCCAATCTTTTGACAACTCTCTATCTCCATGGAGCTTGCAATTCAGTTGAGAGAGACAAGACCTAGTTGTATGAAAAGATAACTGAGGATATGAGGCAGCGGATAATAATGTAGGTACTAAATTTTATAGCATAAAACAGAAGTACTTCAGGAATTTGTTGGAAAGGACATCTGTAAATCAGCAGTAGTCACAGAAGGCTTCATGGAGGAGGTAGAATTTGAGGAGGACTTTGTGTAGGAGTTGGATGTAATGTAAAGCCAAGGAAAGGCAACTTCCCAAGGTTCAAAATACCAGCATGGGTGCTCTCCATTTTATTCAGTGACAAACCAAGAACAGAGAAGATCAAAACATGACATCATTCCAAATACAGCATTTACTAAGCGTGATTAAATAATCTCCAAGTACTACCCCACCCCAGGACCTTCCACTCATTCAATCAATTACAAAGTCCCTGTTCTAAATACTTCTCCACCCCTAGGCTATACCTTGATTTAGTCCACCACAAAGCCCCTCTTCTCAAATGGAGATTAGTTTCCAAACATAAGTAAAGTACCTTCATTTGTCAATCACAGAGCACAAAAAGGTCAAAAGTTCCCCACCCCTGGATCACAATTGAATCTACCCCAGAGTTACATCAAGTTTAAGCACAGCACTTAATACCCAAATGGAGGTCTTTCCTTCATCTTGACATGAGGAAAGTTCTCAGCAATCTTAGTTCCTGGGGAGACAAGGCTTAGCAAGGCCACAAGATACATTGCCAGTCCCTTCATTAATTCATCCTCTGTCTGTAGAACAGTCCTAGAACCCCTGAAAACATTAGCAAAACCCTCTCCCAGGATTTCTGTAAACATACAACAAGAAAATCCTTCTTCAGGGCTTCTGAACCAACAGAAAGGTTCCCAGACCCCTGCAACAACAGCACTGTCCTTCACCAGTGGACAGTATTCACTCTCTGTCTGCAGGACAGTCTCAGGGCTTCTTAACCAAAAGCTAGGTTCCAGGACTTCTTCAACAACAGGACTGTCTTTCACCAGTGGACAAATCTGGCAAAACAACATCAAAACAGACAGACAAAGTACCAGCAAAACAGCCATGTCTCCTCAGTCCTTGGCAGCTCAGGAGGCAGGTCTCAAAAGTCCAGGGCAATTCAAAGTGGCCCTCAGCAATCCATTCAGTATCTCTCTCTGCCTCCACGAGGTGCTGCTTCCAAAAAGTTCTTCTGCCTCTCTCCTGTGTCTCTCCAAATCTACGTCACCAGCTCCTCCCAGTTCAGGACTTTCTTTTCACATCAACAAGCCCATCCCACAGGTGGGATTAACAAGCTCTGGGTTTTAACACAATCAGTTTGAAAACCAAGCCAATACAGGGGAATATTTAATTGCCATTACTATCACATTGGATAAAAGGGGTATGTGTGTGTGTGTGAGAGAGAGAGACAGAGAGACAGAGAGAGAGAGAGAGAGAGAGAGAGAGAGAGAGAGAGAGAGAGAGAGAGAGAGAGAGAGAGAGAAGGAGAGAGAGAGAGAGAAGGAGATGGAGAAAGAGAGGGAGACAGAAAGAGAGACAGAGAGAGGGAGAATGAGAAAAAGTCTGGGGGAAATAATTAATTAATCATTTGGGTACATGCAACAGTGAGGAAGTTCTACTTTTTTATCTTCATACATTGTAGTTCCTTGACTGAGAATGGTTTCATTGCCCTACACTTATCCAAACAAATCCATCTTTTTTCTTCTTCTTTTTTGAGGCAATCAGGGTTAAGTGACTTGCCTAGGGCCTCACAGTTAATAAGTGTCTGAGGTTGGATTTGAATTCAGGTCCTCCTGACTCCAGGGCTGATGCTCTACCCACTGTGTCACCTAAATGTCCCAAAACTATCTTTTAATGGTCAGTTCTAGTACCTTTTCCTTTATGACATTTTCCTTACCACTCCATCCTCCACTCAACTCCCACTCTGGAGTTTTCAAAGGAATACAGTATGGAAGTTCCTGACCGTGGGCTCTATCCAGAGTCAGATTACGAATGGGCTGGCAATCAGAAGGAACTCATTGCCAAACACTCCCAAGGCAAGATTCCACATTAACACCTGTGTGTTGTGCTCATCCAACATGGTGAAACTAAGGACTCATTTTAATCAATATTGTGGGTGAAGATGCAAAGGAAACTGGAAATTCCCACCCCTTGGGAGACATATCATATCTTCTCAATAGTCACATCATTGATAAGTGAGTCACGGACTAGTAAAGGAGATTGAGGTTTAGAATCTGAGGGTCATTTTCATGATCTATTTGGCTGCTTTCTTGACAAAGAAAGCCCCTTCAGACTCCTCTGCTTGGTGAGGAGGGATCTCATCCATCCCTGTGCCTCTGGGCAGGCTTAAAGCTAAACCAACTCAGAAGCACGTTGCTTCCAATTTTCAATGTCCTCTGGGCCTTTGCTTTACAACTTTCTTTGAGTGCCTGTTCTAGTATCCCACAGCACATATATATCCACTCATATGGTCCAATAGAAGGAACATTGGCTCTGGAATTGCCTCAGTCAAAATTCTGATTCTGCTACTGAGGGAGCTGGGAGGTACAGTGGATAAAGCTGAGCCCAGAGCCAGAGAGATCAGAGGTCAGATCCTCAGATTTGACACCAACTGTGTGATGCTGGGCAAGGTACCTGAGCTCTCTTTGTCTCAGTTTCTTTATCTGTAAAATGGGGATAATAATGGCATATACCTCCAGGGCTACTGAGAGGATAAAATGAGATCATATTTGTAAAGTGCTTAGAACAATGCCTGGCACATAGCAGACACTATATAAATGTCAACTCTAATGATGGTGAAGAAGAAGAAGGAGAAGGAGAAGGAGGATGAGGAGGACAAGAAGGAGGAGGAGGAGGAGGAAGAGGAAGAGGAGGAGGAGGAGGAGAAGGAGGATGAGGAGGAGAAGGAGGAAGAGGAAGAGGAGAAGGAGGAGAAGGAGAAGAAGGAGGAGGAGAAGGAGGAGGAGGAGGAGGAGGAGGAGGAGGAAGAGAAGGGGGAGGGGGAGGAGAAGGCAGTTTTTGCACTGAAAAAACTCTCCTTCCCCTACTTAATTTCTCCAATTTAAATACTTGGGAGGAAATGAAGGCCTACTGTTTGGCTTTCCCACTAACCTCTTGGTGCAACACCAGCATCACTGAGCTTTTCTGTTCTTTTTCTAAGGTAGGCAGGATAATACATGGTAAAAGTGCTGCATTTGGAGTCTGGATAGAATGGTTTCAAATCCTCCATCTAAAATTTACTAGCAGTGTGGCCACTCTGACTTTCAGTTTCTTCTTCTGTCCCAGAGGATTAATAACATCCATAGCACCTCCCTCTTGCAGGGCTGTTACAGGGCTCAGTTGAGATAATATATGGAAAATGCTTCATAGACATTAAAGGGCTCTGGAGAAATCAGTATTTATTTTAGTCTGACCAGAGTCACTAAACAATATGAGGCAGCCTAGCCCAGGGGCTTGGCCAGAGATCAGAAACATCAAAGAGATGAGTTTGGTGCAGACTTTTTCATCAGAACACTATGAAACCATGAGGAAATCAGTAAGATGGCTGTCCTGCTACCAAAGCAGACAGGAATCCTCTTCTCATCCCTGCCCTAGACATTAAAAAAAAAAAAACGACTACGCGACCCACACAGTCTCTAATCCAAAGTCAGACAATGTTTTTGTCTCTCTGTTCTGTTGTGACACTCTCCTCTCCAGCAGTGACATCTTTCAGAGCTCAGCACCTGCCTGCACACCCACGGGAAAAAAATGAAAATCAGCCAGGCTTCAGGAAAAGCAGAAGGACTGAAAGCTACTGCTTTGTCCCCTGGCTGATGGCAGGAATTTTGCATCAACATTTGGCCTATCTGAGCTCCCCAATCAAAATTGCACTAAAAACTACACTAAACCAAACCCAGGGGCTATGTAACATAATTCATCACAGAATCACAAATTTAGATTTGCAAGTAACCTCAAGGTCATCTCGTCCAATCCCCTCAATTTTATAGCCGAAGAGTGTGAGGCCTAAACAGGTTAAAGGACTAGCCCAAGGTCACACAGATCCGGAATCCTCTGACTCCAAATTTGGCCTCTTTCTACTTTCTCACGCTTTGCTTCAGGAAGGTGGGACCAGCTTTTTGGATAGCATACCAACTCCACTAGTTAAATTTGGTTCTATGGCAACCCTAGTTATTAACGAGAGACAAAAGATCAATGGCAGAATTGTTTTGCTATTTCTTGTTTTCCTTTCTGCATCTTATTGTCACTACCTGTGTGATCTTGGGCTAGTCCCTTCATCTTTCTATTTTCTAATTTCTCCCATCTGCAAAATAAAGAGGTAGAATTAGATCAGTCAGTCAGTCAACAAGCATTTATCAACGTCCTTCCTATATATTCCAGACACTGTGCACTTTGTATGCTGGGCATACAAAGAAAGTAAAAAACATGGCTCCCACCTTCAAGGATCTTCTACCAGAGTGGGGAAGACGACATGGAAATAACCATGTTGATAACGAGATAGACCACAGAAGGTCATTTTGGAGGGAAGGCATTGATGGTGGCAGGAAGGAGGTACTAGGAGGGGCCTCCTGCAGAAGGTGGACTGGCCACTCGGACAAGTAGTCCAAGGCTCCTGTGGCAGAGGCAATGAGATCTCAGAGGCTGAGAGATTTGGCCCCTGTGACCCATGTTGCCATGATAAGAGGGACCTGTGGCAATCAGGTAGCACTTTAACGTTTGTGGAGCACTTTACAAGCACCGTGATTCCCCGATAATAAGACCTATCCCGAAAATAAGCCCTCCTCTTACTGTGTAAGATTCCTCTAAAATAAGCCCTCCCCCGAAAATAAGTCCTATTGAGATTGCTACTGTAGTGAAGGTGATCCC
>NW_027187338.1:782593-823769 GCF_028583685.1 Petaurus breviceps papuanus
GAGCTGCATCCAATCAGAGCTGCAGCAGTTAGTGTGTCATCCTGTTCTTTATTGAATTCATTATTGAATAAAGGTACATTTTTTTGTTCACATTTACCTGTTTATTAAAATTGCTGTCAATGTTCATTAAAATAAGCCCTCCCCTGAAAATAAGCCCTCTGGTGTTTTTCTGTCCAAAAAAAATAATAAGACAGTGTCTTATTATCGGGGAAACACGGTATTATGTCATTTTATTCTCACAACAACCCTGGGAACTGGGGATATTATTATCTCCATTTTTACAAATGGGGAAACTGAGACACAAAGACATTATACACAACTCATGTCTGAGGCAGGGTTTGAACTCAGGTCTTTCTCATTCCCAGTCTAGTGCTCCATCTACTGTGCTATGTAAGGGCTCCAATCTGCCAGGAAAGCACTTCTTAATTCCCTCAGGCTGGTGTTTCCCAAAATCTTTTCCTTGGTTTTTGTTCTCCGCAAAGATGGTTCTAAAAGTTGCCACTTCAGCCCTTACTGCTATCTCAAGCTCCTGCTGCCTTACAGATCACCCCTTCAGGATGTCCTATCACATGCTTCCACATGTGATTCACACTGGTCTCTCCCGCGTGGTCCTTCCTACCAGGAAAGGAAGGCTCTAGGTTGTACAAAGCCAGATAAAAGAGAGAATCTAGTGACAGACTGGGGCCTGGTCCCTCAGAAACCTCTAGGGGTAGGGAACCTGTGGCCTCAAGGCCACATGTGGCTCTCTAGAGGCTACAGGTTCCCCACTCCTGTGTCTAGCAGCTACCCTTAAAGGGCTTCAAGGCATGATCTGTTTCATCTTCAACCCTGGGTTTTTTCTTCACCTTCTTCCATTTCTTCTATTTCCCCTATGGGAGGGGAGAGGGGAGGAGGGGAGTTCCTACCATGATTCACCAGCTCCCCAAGCCATTGCTCAGAGCTGTACAGTGTTGGATAGACCCTAATAGGAAGCTCTTTATTACAATTTATTCCTTTTAAAGAAATAATAGCTCAGATCTGGAATAAGTCAACAGCAGCTGCTGAGGAATTTTTCATTTCAGCTGAAAGGTTTTTGCTCAAGGATAGAAATGCTCACGCTCTCTTAATTTGCAGCCTATTTGTCAGGGGAAGTCTCCTTCCCTGGGCAGGAAAACACCAACCTTTTCAAAAAGCTAGAAATGAAGAGACTGAACCCCAGGGCATTATCTTATCTTTATGCTTGAATGACTCCGCCCCTCCCCATCTGAAAATGCTCTCTCTAAGGTTACTGGTCTCTCCCAATCACCAAATCCTATGGCCATTTTCAGGCCTGATACTTGAATTGCCACTGATCATTGGCCTCTTTCTGGATATTCCCTCTTCCTTTGGCTTCTGAGACACTATACTTTCTTGATTCTTTCACCTCCCTAACCCCTCTTTCTCTGGCTCCTTTGTTGCCTTCTTGTCCTCTTCTTAACTCCCTCATGCTGGTGTTTCTCAAGATTTTATCCTTGGTTCTCTTTCTCTCTATTTCTGCCATTATAGTTTTCTCCCCTCTTGAGATATGATCCAAACCCTGCCTCGGTCCTCTTGAGCATTGCCTGAAAGGTGGTCTTTCTATTCTAGTCATTCTATGACCCCAAGAGGATTTAAAGGGAAAGGCTTGCTTGTCACAGTGTGAGAGTGTCTCCTCTTCTAGTCCTCTGGGTTGGGTCAGAAATCATTCATGGAAAGAGAAGAATTGAAAGGACTGGGAGAAGAAGTCCGTGAGGTTTCTGGAGGCCCAAGATGCAGACAACTTGTTCAAGGGGATTGGTTTTAAAAGGCACGTCCAGAAAACTGAATTGAGATGGGCTCTGTACAGCTGGTATCTCCCCCTCACAGTCTCCAGCATCCAAAAGCTGAAGCACCACTTGACACGGCGATGATGATGAGGCAGAAAAAGAGGAAGAAGTTACCATGGATTCCAAGGACCTTGCTTGGTTAGAGGGGTTTTCCTTTTAAAATACAAGGGTGATCCTTGAACAGATGATATAAAAAGCTTCCATTATCCATATGTAGCAGAAGCCCTTCATAATACAGGTACTGAAGGACAGATCTGAGATCCAACTTAAGTGTCACCTCCTTTAAATGGCCTTTCCTGACTTCTCCACTCACTAATGACCTTTCCCCAGAAATCATATTGAGTGTATTTTGGCTATATCCTGGGTTGACTTATCTGTGAACATTTCTCAGTAGATTTTAAGTGCCTTGAGGGAAGGAATTACCCTTCTTTCATATTTGTATTCACAGTACTTGGCACACAGTAGTCATTTAATAAATAATAACTAGCATTTGTATAGCACTTAAAGGCTTCCAAAGTACTTTAAAAATATAATCTCATTTTATCCTTACAACAACCCTTTGAGGTAAGTGCTATTACCCCCATTTTACAGATAAGGAAACTGAGGCAGACAAAGGTTAAGTGACTTACTCAGGGTCACATAGCTAGTAAGTGTTTGAGGTCATATTTGAACTCAAGTCTTCCTGACTCCAGGTCCAGAGGATATCCACTGTGCCACCCAGCTGCCAATAATTGCTTATTGATTGATAGATTGAGCCTGAAAGGGCTTTCTCAAGAAATCTTTCCTGTCCATCTGTAAAAATAGGACCACCACCCATCTCCCTTGGGTGTTCAGCAACAGGCATGTCAAGAGATAGAAGGTTGAAGGAGAGGATCTCTAGAGGTCCCATTTAGGTTGAATAGCTTGGGTATTATTCACAAGTACAATTATCCCTTCCACATGGTAACTTTCCCCCTCATAGTTTTGTTATATCACAGCAGGTTGGCATAAGAAATTAAATGGGAATTTTTTAGGAGTTTTGCTGAAGTCACAGATGACACACAAAGGCCAATAGATGACAGACAGCCCATGATCAAGTACTTGACCCAGATTTTACAATAAGGTACCCTAAATACCCCATAACAGAAAAAGAAAAAAAAAATTTAGACTTCTTCTCTGGTACAAAGGGAGGGTCAAAAAATTTTACTCAGATTTTCCAGATTGTGGGGGCCATGTGCCCCTAAGCCCCATGAAACAAACTGTATCCACTGTCTGGCTAAATGCTTTCTAGCTGTGCCTCCATGTTTTCCCAGCCAGGAAATATCACTCCTTAGGTTAGTCTTCTCAGAGAGAAAAACTTGATCAACAAGGCACCATTGCTAGGAGGTGGTGCCAGCCATCCTAGGGCCTGTTCCCACAATCCCAGCTGGCCCTGGCTGCTACAGCACTCTCCCCATCCATGAATTAAATATTGCTATTTGTATAGGAAAGGCATCTGTGCTTCAGGAAGGCCTCAAGGCCATCACTGACTCTCCTTTTGCAGGCCAGCAGTCAAAAAGCATAGAAATGATCCAGAAATCAAACCTCAGGTTAGGTCTGGCAAACCCAAAGCGGTGAGCAAACTGGTGAGAGTAGGGATATCAGTGATTCACAACAGCACACCATGTTAGAAATGGTGGGGCCAAAACCCTTCAAGTTACTGGTGGATTAACTGAAGCTCCCTTGCCAAGACCACACAACAGAGCCAAGAATCAAATACATGTCTTTTGACTCCAAGACCAATGCTCTTCCCACAGCCTTCTAGTGCTTCCCCAAGCTTTCCCATGAAAACTAGGTCCTACAACTATGATATGAGAAAGAGCTCTGTATATTCCCTAAGGGGACTGGATTCTTCTCCTGGTTATGCCATTTGACCTTGAAAAACCACTTTCTCCGAGTCTGTTTCATCAACTGTAAATTAATGGGGAAAACTAAGTTTTCTGATATTCTCAGCCCCATTCTCCTTCTGAAATTAATTTCCCTTTCTGCTCTGTCCTGCTTTGGGCTCTAATTCCGGTGGCAGGAAGTAGAGGGGAATTCAATTTAATTTAAGTCATCTCCTCTTCCCAATTTTTCTCTTACCATCAAGAGAACCTCCATCCTCCCAGTGACTCAGACTCAAAACCTCATCGTTACCCTTGACGTCTCTTCACACTCACCCTACATAGGCAATATGGCACCAAGTCTCGTATCTCCCTTCCCAACATTTCTTCTGTACACCCCCTTCTCTCCACTCTTGGTACAGGCCCTCATCACCTCATGCTTGAGTCATCACAAGAGCCTGCTGGTGGTTCTGCTTGTGACGAGTCTCTCTGCACTTTAATCCAACTTTCAATCACCTGCCAAAGTGATTTTACTGAAACACATTTCCAGCCATGTTGGCCCTTGACTCAAGGAGCTCCCATGGCTCCCTGCAATCTCCAGGATCACGTACGTGTAAACTCTTCTGTTTGACATTCAAATACTCCATAACCTGGCCTCTTCCTATGTTCCTAGTCTCTTAACAACTTACATTCCCCTTACTTCCCCAACATACTCTTTAATCTGGTGACACTCTTTGCTGTTCCTCAAACAAGACACCCTGTTTCCTGATTCCAGAGGTTTCATTGGCTATTCTCCAGGCCTAGAACTATCTCTGTCCTCATTGCTGACTCCTGGCTTCCCTGGTTTCTTTCAAGATTTAGTTCAAATATCACCTTCTGCAAGAGGCCTTTCTGGACCCTCCCCCACCTCCAAACCTTTCCTCTAAGATTACCTCTCATTTATACTGTACATATCTTGTATATACTTGATTGTTTGCATGTTTTCACTTTCATTAGAATGTAAGGTTCTTGAGGGCAGGGACCTTTTTTTTTTTTTTGCCTTTCTTTGTTGTATACCCAACATTTGGCAAAGTTCCTGGTACATTTTAAACACTTAATAGATACTTGTTGACTGAATTACTTATTGACTAAATATATATTGGTGCTAAGGCCATAAAGATGAAAAATAACACAGGCCCAGGACTCAAGGAGCTTACAAGCTAGGGAGGAGAGGGCAACTAAAGGATTGTGCATCGCCTGGCATTGCTAGTATCTTCTCTGCTCCGTTAGAGACTATTACAACCTTGGCCAGCCAGAGGGCATCTCTTCTTGGTCTCCCCAGCTCCATATAGGACCCTCTACATCTCAGCAGGTTTGGAATTTATTCTTCAATCCAGCATTTGGGTTTTGGAGCTTTGGAAGACTATTCAGGAGAACAACGGCCGGGCACTTGCATCCTTTCTACTTTGCACTCCAGCTGAGCAGGCAGACAGGGAGCTACTGAGCAGCCCTCCTGCTGGGGAGGCCCCAAGTGGTGTCTTTCTTCGCTGTGCTGGGTCAACCCTTCTCTCTACTCCCCACATCGAGAGAGGCCCTGTTGTCACTGAGTTGGATTATCTCTTCTTGGGAGAAAGCTGAGAGGCTTAGAAGAGGAGGGGAATCACCAAGGCAAGAAAGCAAAAGAGACAGGGCACAGTAGGATAAAGAGATGATTTTTTAAAAAATGATGACTGCATACCCCGAGCCAAGGGAGAACACTCAAGCCTTAAAATACCTTGAATATTCATGAAAATGCCCTCAATCAACTAGCAAATAGAATTAATCATATTAATGTGGAAAATCAGATTAGTGAGGAAACAGCATATGAAATCTAATCATGTTTCATTGAATAAAACCAAGGAGGGGAGGTTAAGGGCCCCTCATACTGCTCTTTGTTTCAAAATCCGCTGTTAATAGCTTCTCCATTAGCAATAGTCGTCCAGCCTCCAACCAGACTGGTCTCCTGACTCTTCTGTAATACAGCTTGCATGCCTCCCTGTCTTTGTTTATTAATTCCTCCTGCTAAAAATGCTATCCCTACTCTTTTCTGCCTCGGTGAATTCTATCCATCCTTCAAGACCTGGATGACGCGCCACTACTCCATGATGCTTTTCATGATGGCCCAGCCCAAGGTAATCTCCCCTTCCTCATATGTCTTAGGGTTGAAACATCATCATCATCATCATCATCATCGTCATCAGAGATTTAGAGCTGACAGGGACTTGAGGATGATGCACATTTAGTACAATGCCCTCATTCTACAAATTAGGAAATTGAGGCCCAGAGAGATTGAGACTTTCCCAAGTCATACAGCAAGTATCAGAGGCAAGATTTTAACCCAAAGCCAAAATTCCATTCACCACATTTTTGTCTGTCTCATAATTTGACATGCATGACCTTGTATTTTTTTTTACAGGTATATATGTCTGTTCTAGAATGGAAGCCAGAAAATGTGAAGTGGTGAAAAGAAAAAAGAAAAAAAACTCTGGAGATAGAATTAAAGGAGGTAGGTTCAAGTATTGCCTCTGCTCTATTATAGGTATAAGAGGTTATGATTAATATGAAAATGATCGATATGGAAATATAGGGAAACATGAAAAGTTCACGGGAACTGAAGAAAGCATACAGCAGGAAGGAAAACAGTTGACATGATGACTTCAACAATGTGATTAGAAAGAAGAGCAAATTGAGTGTTGTGAAGTTAGTATGACCAAGGTCACTCTGTGAAGTTGGGTAACTCTCTGAGGGTCTCAGGTGTAAATGAATGGATTGGTTTAAAATAAGCCCAAAGGCCCCTTCCAGACTTAAATCGATGACACTATAGAACAAGCTACGGGGACCTACAGCTATATCTGAAAATTGTTCCTCTCCCCATGTCTGCTCACACCCCTCATGAAAGTGTGACTCCAGTTTTACCAGCAGATAGAGCACTCAGTTTGGAATCAGAAAGACCTGGATTCATATCCAGCCTTAGAAACTTATTAGCTGTGTGACCCTCAGCAAGTCATTTAAATTCAGTTTGCTTCTCTGTAAAATGAGGGCAATGACAGCACCCACCTGCCAGAGTTGTTGGGAGAATCATATGAGATAATATTTGTAAAGGGCTTTGCAAACTTTAAAGTGCTATGTAAATGTTAGCTATTATTTTATTGTTGTTGCTGTTCAGTCATTTTCAGTTGGGTCCAACTCTTCCTGACCCCCTTTGGGATTTACCTGGCAAAGATACTGGAGTGGTTGGGCCATTTCCTTTTCCAATGGATTAAGGCAAACAGAGGTTAAGTGACTTGCCCCGGGTCATACTGCTAGTAAGTATCTGAGGTCACATTTGAACTCAGGTCTTCCTGACTCTAGGCCCAGCACTCTATCTACTGAGCCACCAAGCTACCTCTTGCTATTATTATTACCTCTTTTAAAAAAAATGGATCTTGGGGCTGTTAGGTGGCACAGCCAGTAGAGCACCGGCCCTGGAGTCAGGAGGTCCTGAGTTCAAATTCGGTGCCAGACACTTAATACTTACTAGCTGTGTGACCTTGGGCAAATCACTTAATCCCAATTGCCCTGCCTTCCCCCCTCCAAAAAAGACGCCCACAAAATGGATCTCATTTTAGGCATGGAGCTTCAACAGCAATACTGAGCTCCTTATTAATAAGTATAGCATAATTTCTAGGTAATCAGGGCACATCCTATCTTGTTTTAATGACTGCCAAGTCACTGATAACATTGCCACAATCCAAGCACTTTGGGGCGCCTTAGTGATGATGAAATCTGGGTTCAGTATCCTCCCCATGAACTCTATTTGGAAGTACTCTCCAGTTGAAGACAGAGCTGTCCTTGTTTTGCTTCACAGGTCACAACTAGGAACAGTGAGTGGCATCCACAGGGGCAAATTTAGCCCTCACATTAGGAAAAATACTCCATAAAAACAAAAACGAAAAACCTCTTAATATTTTTTTCCTAACATCAGGCTTTGGAACAATTAGAATCATCCAAAAATGGAACAGAGTACTTCTGGGGGTGGTAGCTTCTTACTCTCACTAGGGGGGTTGGGAGGGGTGGGAGGTGAGGGGAAATGGGTGTGTGTGTGTGTTGGGGGAAAGGTCTTTAAACAAATCTCCATGGATGCCCATTTATCTGTGAGGTGGGGGAGAGGGCTACCTATGGTAGACAAGATGCATCCCTACCCTTCCCCAGGGTTCTCCCAGTTCTGAAATTCTAGGATTCTGGGACCTATTTTGTGTGCAGACAAAGAGAGAGGGGAAAAAAAACAAACACCAAAAAACAAACTGTGAAAGTAGCATTTACCGAAGCAGGCGGATGGCTTCATTTGTATGGGCTGCTCAATAGGCAAAGAATTCTCTGTCAAGCCTATTTCCCTTCTCTGATAGATTCCCTGGCAGTGAGCCTTTGCTGTAACATGTCACTTAACTTAACAAAAAAAAAAATACTCAGGGGCCACGGGGAGCTAGAGATTTCAGCATTAAGAATCCGTGCATTTATAAAATGCCATATTAAAAGGTGAACTTCAGGGCGCTCTGTACCGCAGGGCTGTGAGGCACCCCAGGGGGCTACTACCTGCCTCCTTCTAGAAACAAGTCTGATGGGGATTTGGTCTCGGGAGTGTATCTCTTTTGCATAAGCAAAGCACTAAACCCAGAGCCCCAGGCTGGGTACACGAGCATTGACTAGCTCAGTAAATATTTGTTGACTGGTTGATTTGTTGACTGGCACCCCGGGAGGTTCCCACTCAGAGGTCCTCACTCCCTTGTCAGTTCAGGTTTCTACATAGGTGACTTTGGGCAAAGTTACTTAACTATTCAATCCCAGTTCTCCCAAAGTGGGGGCAGCTATTGTCATTCCCTGTCTCCTCCCTGCCAAGGCTGAAGAGCTCAGTGATTTTTATTGTTAAGTCACCTGATCAGAAGGATTTGCATATTAATCACGTTAGAAATCCAGGGATTGAAATATGTAGATTCTAGTGATAAAGTCAGTTTCATCAGCAAAACTGGTGAATATCTAACTTCATTATTAGGAAAGATCAGGATAGGGCAGATCACCTGGAATGACTCCCCCCCCCATTTTCAGAATAAATTTTTGCTTTTCTTTTTAAAATCAGTTTTAACCTCAAACCTTTTGCTCTTCTTACATCACTGTCATTACCAGATATGCCCCACCCTTTCTCCCATCCAACAAAAAATACCCCCAACCCCTTGTAATAAAGAAAAAGCATTAAACAAAACCAGTCTGCAAAAGCTAACACTGCTGTTTGACAGCTTCTGTTTGACAGGCTGCAAGATTCTATACCAAAATCCTCTATTTCTCTACTAAAAGATACTTTCATCCTATGTTTTCCAGGGCCAAAATTGGCCAACCAGTTTTTCTTTTTCCTTTTTTTTTTGCTTTTTGAAGGGCAATTGGAGTTAAGTAAGTTGCCCAAGGTCACACAGCTATTTTTTGTGTTTAAGTGTCTGAGGCCACATCCGAACCCAGGTCCTCCTGACTCCAGGGCCGGTGTTCTATTCACTGCACCACCTAGTCGCCCCTATCAACCAGTTTTTCTTGAAGGACAGTATTTGTGCACGATAGAAAAGGCTTTTTTGTTGTTGTTTAGGCACATTCAGTGGTGCCCAACTCTTTGTGATCCCATTTGGGATTTTCTTGGCAAAGATACTGGAGTGTTTTGCTATTGCCTTCTCCAGCCCATTTTACAGATGAGGAAACTGAGGCAAACAGGGTTAAGTCACTTGCCCAGGGTGACACAGCTAGTAAGTGACTGAGGCTGCATTTGAATTCAGGAAGATGAGTCTTCTTAACTCCAGGCCCAGCACTGTATTCAGTGTATTACCTAGCTGTCCAGAAAAGGCTTTATCTAATCTCTAATTTAATCTGGGAACCTAGAGCAGAGGAGTGTTGTGCTACCATGCAGAGCACTGAAGGATGGTACCAGAAAGTGCAGAAACATCTCTGCTTCCTTAGGACAGGTCTAGCCAGCCCATACATGACATTCATCTCCCACCTTATTGCAGGAAATTAAGTTCTTTCATGGTGTTGTGATGTTTATTTTTGTCATTGGATGCTCAGGGACAAGCATGGTGCCTTTGCAGTGTATGCCCTCAGACTGAACACAGTGACTTGCCCACAGTCACACAGCTAGTATGTTGGAGGTGGCATTTAAAGCTTGGTCCTCTTGCCTCTCAGAGCAGTACTGTCTGCACTGCACTATCCTGCCTCCCCACAAATACCTGGCCTATAGACATATCCTCCTGACTTCTGGTGGAATTTCTACCTTACTTGAGGACTTTGGGTAACTCCATAGTTTATTGGCCCTCACTCTTCCTTTCTGTCAATCAGGAATAAAAGCTTTCCCCTGCTCTCCTGCCTGCTGATTGCATTCAGATATCCAGCAGGTTAATGAGCTTCATCACTGAGGGCTTTGAGATCCCGAGAATGATGAACTCTGGACACAGCTGGAAACAGGCTTCTGTGCAAACTGCAACCACTAAATTTTCTGTCTTAAATGGGCCAGTGCTAAGAACCCTTCTCTATTGCCCCTTGAAATTTGTTGGGACTTTTACCTTTCAAATGGCATCACAGGGTGAGTTCATTAGCAACAGTTTTTGCAAGTTTTAGTTTGTGGGGCAGGGCATCCGCTGAAGGTAAACCAATGAGCTTCAGGTCATCTTCCAAAAGTTCCTAGGCCTTCCTTGCCACAGCCTCAGTTTCCTTACTTGTAAAATGATCTGGAGAAGGAAATGGCAAACTACTACAGTATCTTTGCCACTCAACAGTCCGGTATCTTTGCCAGTCACTTAACCCCATTTGCCTCAGTTCCTCATCTGTAAAATGAGCTGGAGAAGGAAATGGCAAACCACTCCAGGATCTTTGCCAAGAAAACCCCCAAAATGGGTCATGAAGAGCTGGACACGAGTGAGACGAGTGGACAACAGCCATTCTTTCTCCCATTATGCTGATAACCTGAACATCAGCAAATTTGTAGTGTCACATGTGCATCCAGTGTTTGCGCAGGTGCTCAAGAGATGTGCGTGCCTGGGAATACCCTAAAGCCCTGGGAATGGTTACTTAGGGGCTCCAAGGGGACCATCTCCCATACTTGTAGCTATACCACGAAGAAGCTATGCTATCCATCTGAAGCAACAACATGAGACCTAGAATTAGAAGCCCCCCACCCCTATTCTAGTTATGAACATGTTCTCTAACCTATCAGAGTCAGTGCAGAACCAGGTCTCTGTAGAATAAAGGACCAAGGAAGGTCAGGCCTGGATCCATACCATGCAGAACCCTGCCCTGAACTCGATGGGGGCTGGTGGCTGATCATGGATGGGTCTTTGTGTTTATTCCTTGGGTTTTGGGAGAGAGAGAGAGAGAGACAGACAGACAGACAGACACAGAGAGAGAGATAGAGAAAGACAGACAGAGACAGAGAGAGAGACAGAGACAGAGAGAGACAGAGAGGTCTCTTTGGGTCTAGAGTAGAGGCCCCTGAGAAATGGCATTGAGCATAGGACTTAGGGACAGGAAATCTGGGCTGAGATACTGATTCCAATGCTTCCTGGTTTTCTTACTTTGAGAAAGTAGGAGGAGGCCACTTGGAGGTGTCCCAGTACTGGAGACAGATCACTGGATTTGGAGTCAGGAGTCTTGAGTCCAAATTCCAATTCTGTGACTTACTTACATAACCTTAGGCAAGTCACCTAACCTGCTAAGCCTCAGTTTCTTATCTTTACAATAAGAGGGTTGAACTAGATGAACTCTGAGGTCCCTTCCAGATCTAAATATACGATACTATAAAATAACTTCAACTCTGCCTCTGTAGGATGGAGACAATGATATTTGTACTACCAACCTCCCAGGATTGTTGGGGGAAAAGCACATTGTAAATATCAAAATGCTATAGGAATAAAAATTATGCACCGGTGTTCTCTTGTTGTTTTATCTTTTCCTTTACAAGTCTCTACTTATTTGTGTGGGGCTGGAGGGATGTGTTCTTTACTGATTTGTCTGGGACTGGAAGGATTTGGTGGGAATTCCTAAGCTAGGAAATTTATCAGGTTTGGGTGGCCACTAATGAGAGTTGGCCTCAGCTTGGTCCGTAGATCCTTGTGATAGCTCCACCTGGATCTGTCAGGAGAGGAAGTAATGGGAAGGGAAGAGATAGGACCTTTGCCAGCCTGGTGTCAGGGTCTTGACTTTCAACTCAGGTGCTCAGTCTCCTCCTTTGTAAAATGGAGATAGTGACATACCCACTTCACAGGGCTGCTATAAGGATCACGTGGAACCTTATATATGTAGTATATATGTGTTATATAAATATTATAAACATAATTTACATGAGCTTTGCAAACTTTAGAGAACTGCATAAATGTCAGCTAGGTAGCAGCTATGTGCCCCTGGGCAAATCCCTTTGAGCCTTGGTTTCCTCCTTTGTAAAATGGGGATAATAACAGCACCTACCTTATCAGGTTGCTGTATGAATCAGGTGATATAATGTATGCAAAATGCTTTGCCAGCCTTAAAGGACTATGTAAATGTCAGCTAGGTAGGATGGTCACACTGGCTGGTAATGGCTCCCATTCTAGTTCTCACACCTGCAGATTGCAGGGTGCCTCTCTGAGGGAAATCAACCTTAAGATCTCTCTCTATTCAACTATCCAAAAACAACCAAGCTTTGGTTAAAGATACCTGTTTTCTAAAGCAACCATCAGTGCCAAAGCAGCTCCACCCCCTAACATCCATCTGTAACCCTTCTTTCCTTCCAAGGGAGCATAGTGGAATCATTATCAGCCTCTAAGGAAAGAAAGCACCACAGATTGAATGAGGAAATCTATTTTCACATCCTGATGAAGATATAGCTGACATGGAAATCATGGATCATGTTAAAGGAAAAACACAACCCACATCATTTTCTTTCTTCTTGGATTCAGTGCCTTTAGCAAAGAGAAGCAGGGCTTCGGTGCAGCTGAATATTATAGATAAAAAAAAGGCCCCCTTGTTTAATTGGCCCTTTTAACAAGGAATCCTAATTAATTCCCCAGAGCAGAGAACTTTTACACTGGTGTAATCCAGGCTCCAGTGATGATGGACTAGGTAATTTCCAGATACACAATAATGAATCTTTTCTAGCGGGGGCAGAGCTATCACCAGAGACTTGTCAACTTCCAAATGAAGGTAATTACGGGTGGAAAAAAATAGGAAAGTCGGGAGCTGTGGAGGGCCGAACCAGTAAAGAGTGCCTAGGAGAAGGCCCATTTTGTTACATCCTGATACAGGTCCCATTGCGCAGTGGGTGAGGGCAAGTGAGGATTTCATTTCAATTCTTGAGATTTTCATAGACTTGTAAAAAAAAAATAGAAGCTTCTGCAAAAGGACCCCTCCCCCCACCTCCAAAGGTCAGAAAAGTAGCAAACTTCAATGGAAAATTCACTGGGTCTGGAGTCCAGAAACCTGGTTCCAATCCTATACCATTTACTGCTAACTGTGTATCTGACAAAGGCCAAATCAATCAATTAAGAAGCTTTGATTTAGCACTTTTTTGTGCTAGATACTGCAGTAGGTTCTGAGGTTATGAAGAAAAAAATTAACCAGTCTCTTCCCTCAAGGAATTTACATTCTATGGAGGGAGACAATATGTGCACATATATATACATATATGTATGAATGTACAAAATTCATGCAAGGCAATTTGGGTGTGTGGGGTATGGGGAGGCTCTGATGGAGATATATCAGTCCCTTCCTTTTTTTTGGAGGGGGGAAGGCAGGACAATTGGGGTTAAGTGACTTGCCCAAGGTCACACAGCTAGTAAATATCAAGTGTCTGAGGCCGGATTGGAACTCAGGTCCTCCTGACTCCAGGGCTGGTACTCTATTCAACCCGCTACCTAGCTGCCCCAAGATCAGTCCCTTCTTACAGAAGAAGAGGAAGAGGGAGAAGAGGAGAAGGGATAAACATACAGCTAGAGTTATTGATAAATATCCATGAGTTCAGTCCCTGATTCCAAGGGAATTCTACCATCCCCTATGGTTTTGGGTTGTTGTTTTTTTTTTTGCTTTTTTTTGGAGGGGCAATTGGGGTTAAGTGAATTGCCCTAGTAAGTGTTAAGTGTCTGAGGCTGGATTTGAACTCAGGCCCTCCTGACTCCAGGGCCAGTGCTCTATTCCCCGAGCCACCTAGCCGCCCCCATCCCCTATGTTTAAGCTTATCTGGACTATGCATTATGGAACATACTAAAGCAGCTGGGGTTTACTAACTCTAGATTAGATTATCTTCTCCACTTAAGTATAAACTTCTAGATTTCATGGAGTCCAAGAACTTTTAAAAAATATTTTGATAACTGACTTATTTCAGTATAATTGTCAGGAGTCAAGAGAACCTGAGTTCAAATTTGGCTTCACATACTAGCTGTGTGACCCTGGACAAGTCACTTAACTCCTATTGCCTCCCCCAAAATCAATATACTTGGGTTTCTTTGTAATCCTAAATATTTATTTTATCCATTTAAAAATATATTTCTGAGAAGGAATCCAGAGGCTTTAAGAAACCATCAATGGGGTCTGTAACACACACGAAAATTTAAGAAATCTTGAACTAGGGTATGCCATACTGACTCCTGATCTAGTCCAACATCATTCTGATAAGAAAGTATGAAACTGATTTGACTAACATCAAGTACAGGCAGGAAGCAGCAAAGCCAGGTTTCAGATTTAGGCCCCCTAACTCAAAGTCAATGCTCCCTCCACTAGACCACATACAAACTGCCTCTTAGCCCCGAGTCTTCGGGGACATACCCCTGTGATATCTAAAGGCTATCTCCTGCTTGGTTGAAGTATGTTCTTAAGGCAGCTGAGGGTTCCCTTTCCATCTAAGTTAGGCAGGGAGCCCCACAAAGGACCACCATGTCTATTCAACCCAAGTAGACCATAGGCTTCGTGAAGACAGTGTGTGCTGATCATCCCAGTGCTAAGATTATACATAGTAGACACTTCATCATGAACAAATGCAAGCCTATCACTTCGCTTTTGCAGGGGATTGCTGTTGTTCAGTCAATCAGCTGTGTCTGACTCTACATGACCCCACGGACTTCTGTCATGGGGTTTTCTTGGCAAAGAAGCTGGAGTGGTTTGTCATTTCCTTCTCCAGGGTGTCCCTGTTTTACAGATGAGGAATGGAGGCAAATAAAGGTCAACTGACTTGCCCAGGATCATATAGCTAGCAAGTGTTTTGAGGCTGCATTTGAACTCCGATCTTCCTGACTCCAGTCTTGGTGCTCCACCCAATGTACCACCCACCTGCATTGCCATTCTTATTCCTCTACTCTAAGAAAATGACCCAGGGAGCACACTATCCTCCCCCTACTGGGGGAATGGGAGGCAGAGAAAGGAGGAAGAGAACAGGTGCATAAATGTTCCTACCATGTGCCAGACATTGTGCTAAATATTTTACAAAGATGACCTCATTGGATCCTCACAATGACCTTGAGGATAGATGCTATTTTTAAGCCCTATTTTACAGGTGAGGAAACTGAGGCAGAGGTTATGTGACTTGTCCAGGGTTACACAGCCAAGGGAGTGTCTGAAGTAATATTTGAACTCAGGTCTTCCTGATCGAGTTCCAGTACTCTATTCACTGTGCCTCCCCACTGCTTGAAAGCCACCATATTTCTATATATAAAGCCCTGAACCAGGTGGCTGATAAAGAGCCCAAGCACTTTCCTTATACAATCAAAGAAATTGGTTCTTAGAGATAAGTTGACTTGTTAGAGTCATCTGCCAAGTCAATGCTGAGCTGCTACTTGAAGCCACATTGCTCTCAACTCTCATGTTCTGTCCAACAATTTTAACAAGAATGGACATCCAGGAGTGGCTCCATCCAGCATCCTCCATGAGTTAGTTAGCTACCTCATTCTTGGTGTACTTTATTTAACCCAGTTCAGTTAATCTGGTTTTATTCCAAGATACATCATCATCAGCCAATGGATGAGCTGGATGAGATATTCTCTCTGATCTTACTTAGCCGACTCTTCTCACATCCTTGGGGACGGATGCCAAAGACACAGGGAGGTGTTGAACCACAAAAATGTGAGTGCATTGATAGTAGAAAGAGTGCTCTGACAGCAGTGATATGGCCCTGGATAAACCATCTCCTCTGTTGGGCTCCTTTTCCTCATCTGTAAATACTGATAATGACGTAGTCAATGACAGCTAACATTTATATAGTGTTTTAAGGTTTGTGAAGCACTTTAAAAATATTATCTCATTTTATCCTCACAAAACTACTGGGAGGTAGTTGTTACCATTTCCATTTTACAGATGAGCAAAGTGAAGCAGACAGGTTAAATGAGTTACCCAAGGTCACAAAGCTAGTAAGTATCTGAGGCTGGATTTGAACTCAAGTCTTCTTGACTCCAGGACCTATGCTCCATCCACTCTGTAAGATGAGAATTTGGACTAACTAAGGCCTGAAGTTCCTTCCAGATTTGACATTCTGTGCTTCTGAGATTTCATTGGTTGGGATGAAGAGGAAGTAAGTGTTCTTCAGAGTTTCAGCTAATACAAGGACAAAGGAAGGAGATCCAGATGATTGAAAAGCTGGGGAAATGGACCTCTTTAAATTCCTCCTGTCCTAAGGTCGTTTGACAAAACTTCATGATCAATGAACATTTTCACATGACAGATGGATTTACATGACAAAACTGCATGACAGACAGAGGTTAGTCTCTGAAGATGAATCTCTTGGCTCCCTTTGTTTATGGATGGTTTCCAGGGAAGCCTGAGGACTACAAGGACACCAGGATTGAGGAAGCCTGGGGGTGGTTAGGAGAACATTGTAGATGAAAACCAACTGGCCTGTGTGCACAAGGCTGAGAAGCATAGGTGGAGAGGGCCAGATTTTTAAGAGCAAGTCATTTTCTGTCAATGCCAAGGCATGGGCAGCAGCAGAGGCATGAATACTGGATGAAGAACCCGGGTTTGGAGGCCAGGCAGAGTATTTGATGGGGTAGTCTAAGCCCAGTAGAGGAGTGCGTTGCCCAAAAGGCACCCTGAATCAAATCAGATGTTTTCTGCCCATGAATTCATTTCAGTACCCAGCAGGTCAGAGAATGCTGCCAATCACAGTCAGAGCTTTACAGAATCAGGGGAAATCAGATGAATAAAGTAATAACAATAATGACTTTAATAGTTGTAATTTAATATCATTTTACAAAGGTTTACAAAATATGTTATATACATTATCTTGCTCGAGCCTCTCAATAACTTTTTTTATGAGACATCTGTTACCGGTATAATATTTTCCCCATTTTCTAGATGAGTAACACAAAAGTTGAAAACCTTGCACGTGGTGGTCACACAGTAGCAGCCAGAGACGGGATTCAAAGTCGCTGGTCTTTGCTGACTTCAGATCAAGAACTTTTCTCACCACGCCACTCTGACGTCTATTTGGGCAGATCCTGAAGTTTAATGGGAGGCACTGGTCAATGAGGGCCCTATTTTTAAAGTTTGAATAGTATGTTCTGTAGTAAGCCGTGTGGAAGATTGGTGAGCCTATTTTGGGAGATGTAAGCTAGAAAGGCAGCCCTGCTTCAGAGTATGAGAAGTGATTCTTGAGGTGCAGTAGAGCCTTTTCATTGGCTTTTCTGTCAGAAGTCCCTACATTTGGCCTACTGATCCAGTACAATTTCCCTGTTCTGAATCTCTGCTTTCACATTTAGTCACAGCCCTTGGATTGGGGTGCCTCAGATACCCAAGTACCAACCCAGACTGAATCTTCTCTTTAGGCTTGCTGTGTGGAATTCACCAAATATATGCTAGGGAGGGATTTCTTAACCTGAATGTTTACCTAATCACCTGGAGGCATGGACTTCTTGGGAAGATCTCAGTGTTCTTTGAACCCCAAACATCAAAGCTGCTTGCTATACTCCAAGTCACCAGGAGAGGACTCCAGAGAACACCTAGCTGCAATGACAATTGTCTCAGACCTCAAAGGGTCTAGTAAAGCTGCAAGGCATGTTTGCAACTCTGAAGGCAGAAAATGCTGTTAGTAGGCCCCTGGGAGCATCTGTAGATCAGAAGAGGATTGATTTAGAACTGGAAGAGACGTTAGAAGTCATCTACTCCAATTTCTTCATTTTATAGATGGGAAACTGAGGCCCAGAGAATGAAGAGATTCACCCAAGGTCACACAGGCTATAAGGAGAAGAGTTGGGATTCACATTCAAGTACTAGATGCCAAATCCAATACTCGTTCTATTATCAATATTTATTAAGCACCTACTATATGTCGGCACTGTGTTGGTTCCAGATACATATATGATGATACTACAACACATTTTGAGGAATGGGAAGGACCATCCATGATTCCTGGCTCAGTACATGCTTTTTATAATCTTCTACCCTTTCAATATGCACTTAACATTTATAGGTCTAAGACTGTCTTTAGACCATTAGGCTTCTCATTAGGTCACCTCTTGCCTCACTGACAACAGCCTCCATATGCAGTGTAGAAGAAAATTCTGATGTTCCCCATGGAGCCAAGATGGCGAACCAGTAGATTCACTGACTCCACTGGAGATGATGGTATATGCCAGCTCCCATCAGAGTCAAGACTTAGAACACAGAATATATTCCTTTTCTGATGAATCATTCATAGCAGGTAATAAATATGGGCTTGTTGAATGAATGAATGAATGGTCTGCCCACATGCATCCTGAAGTTTGCATACAAATCCTCCCTATGGTGACTGCCCTGACTTCGTAGGGCTCTCTAATTTCTCCCTGCCATGAGACAGGCATCTAGCCATTTCCTCATTCCCACAAATGGGAAAGATCTAAACTGTCTCACCCATGGTCCCCCTTTCTCCCTTCCCCCCATGTCCTTTCTGTTCTTTCCCCAAGAAGGACATCTGTTTCTCTCCTACTTCTCCACACCTCTCCCCAGCCTACACCGGGAGCCCTGACCACAGAGGCCGCCTTAACCCAACTCCTCTGCCTATCAGTGTTCCCTGCGGCCCCATGTTTACAGCTGGAAAAGAACCAAAGCAAGGCATAATGTGCCCCAGGATTTTAGGGACGAGTCCCAGACTTACAACGACAAGGACCTCAAGAGGTCAATGAGATCACTCCACCCGTTTTTCCTCTCCACATTCTGCTCCCCCCGCCCCCCATCCTCCCCAGGAGCTCATCACCCTGTGATTGTCTGCTCTCAGGTCTCCTTGTGTTTGCAATCGGGAGGCAGGCAGCTCTTTAAGGACTCCTGGGGAGACAAATTGCTAGATAATTGATTCAGCACCAACCCCAGGCTGCGCACTGCCTATTGAGGCCTTGATGAAACCATCTTTCCTTCCTTCCTTCCTGGATAGCTCACCTTATTATTGCCGGGGTCCTAAGGAGCTCAGGCCAGGCAAGGGGCGGGGGTCTAGGTAAAGGAAACTGCCACATTACAGACATCAGTGTCCAGACTGCATTTCAGAGGAACCCAGCTAGTTCATTTTTACCAGGTTAACGATCTTTTAAAAGCAGGGAGGGGAAAGCAGGGGGATAAGCAGGGAGGAAGAAAGCAGTGGCAAACAAACCTTCAGCTCCCTTCCACAGCCTGGCTTTCTCTGCATACACTTGAACTTAATGGATTTCTTAATCAAAAGGAAAAAAATAATAAAAACCCCACAGCTAAAAAAACAAACCCCACCTCTCCCCCTACTTTACATCCAAACAGTATCTACATACACAACACAGACCATATAAACCCCATAATGTGACTCTCATCTCCACATCCTTACAACACACTCCCCCACTGTCATATACAGCGCTCCCTCAAAACTTGCATATCACATACCTGATACTCCTCCACACACACACGATATGCACCCCTTCTATACAACACATATACCACACACCTTCACAATATACCATATATACTTATACACACACACCATACACTCACAACCACACACACCCTATCTATATACCACACATCTTCACATACCGCATACCCGCAACCGCACACGCCCTATCCATACACCACACATCTTCACACACACCACATTTATCATACTTCTCTCCATATATACTGCATATACCCCTTTTATATACCACATACACAATATACCAATACACACACATACCACATACACCCTACACACACACACTCTCTATATGCCCACCACCACATACATACCACACCCGTTCACACACATATCACATACAGCCTCCATACACCCCCTTCTATATACCACCACATGTCACCACATACACACAGCACACACAAGTAGGCATGTATCACCCATATACCATACACTCCACATACATCAGCTATACACACCCCACCCCTTTTTCTCATCCACCACACATAAAAATACCCTACATATGAGTCACATGGCAGGCACACACACACACACACACTGGGGTCAGACTTTCAGGTTTATCTATAACTTTAAGGCATGATGGAATTGCATAATTCAGATTGTTAGTCTGCATTGATGGGCCTCCTCTGTCCAGGGCTGTTCACTGATTAATTTTTAATCAGACTGGGTTTAGCATGTGTAATCAGTGAGAGTCAGGGCTAATTTGCAAACGTCCCTCAAGAAGGTTAGTGCTCAATGAGTTGAGAGGAATGACTCGGTGTTTTTTCCTCTGCAATTAGACACAGGAGGTTATGTGCCAGGAGGGGCAGGTGTCCCCTTCACAGGTAGTTTAAAATAATGGAGTCCAAAGTGATTTAGACAGGGGAGCTAACATAGACCCTTCTTAATAAACTAAACAACCACAGGTCTTTAGCTCGGCCTTAGGTGAATAAGATAACATAGACATCAAGCCAGTTACAAACTAGTGGGCCAACCTTCTTCCTAGCTGGGCTATGCCTCCAAGCTCTCCTGTCTACTCACCTGGAACTAACCCTTACCCACCTAAGGGGAAGGGGACATTTGCAAACCAGTCTTAAGTGACTAGAGGCATTCCAGAATTGTATAGCCCAAAGTTTCCCCCAGTTCCATTCCATTCAAATCAATTCTTTAAGAACTTGACAAGTTCCCACAATGTCAGGGCCCTGTACTGGCTGCCTGGGACATGAAGACAAAACTAAATAGTTCCTTCCCCCAAGGGCCCTCTGTTCTCTTGTGTGGACACATTACATAAACAGAGAAGTAAATCCAAGGTAAGCTGAGGAGGGGGTAAGCAATTTAGAGCTGGAAAGTCTCCCTGTTGGAGGGGCTGGTGAACTGAGCCTTGGATGAATCAAGGGATTATAAGGCCAGGAGAGAGCATCTTCCAGGCATGGGAGACAGCCTGTGCTCCTGCCTCCCACTTGGGGCTGTGTAGGGTCTAATAGCCAAAGAATATCAGATTTGGAAGGGACCCCAAAGAGCATCTGATTCAATCTTCTGTAGCATTGCTGTCTTTCACAGACATGGAGTTAGCCTCATTTCTGGGTAACTGTAATAAAAGATTTTTTGGGGGGGTCTTATATTGATTTAAAATCTGCTTCCCTTTACGTCTCCTACTCCTATCCCTATATTATATTGGTCCTGGTTCTGCCCTCTGGGACCAAGCAGAACAAATCATTTGTCTGAGAATTCCTAAAATATTTGTAGAGATTCCTCTGTCAATATTCTCTTCTCTAGTTTCTTCAGTCTATTCTCTTATGGCATTGTTTCTAGTTCACTCCACACTCAGGTCACCCTTCCTTCCAGCCATGCTTTGGAAGGTGTTACAATGATCTGTCATGACTCTTCTCTTTTCACCAATCCTACCTCTACGCAGCTTGCCAAGTGGTCCCCTTTCTCCTGGCATTCAAACTGTTTCCAGATTTCACTTTTCAGGATGGCATCCCAGATAGATCAACTGAGAATCAATGATCCTCCCTGGTCCGTCCCACCTGGACCGTCCTACCTGGACATACTATCTCAAATAGACCCCCTAGCTATGATGCTAGGATACTGCACTGACTAACAGAGTATTTATAGGTCTTTTGGTTTTAGCATGTGTCTGTCCGGTCCCTGAGGACTGCAACCACATCTCCTACCCTGCCTTCTTTTTGCCTACCCAACCCTGCCTCCCACCCCCACCCCTTTCTGCATCTTTTAGGACTCAGCTCCAGTATGAACCTTTCCCTTATTATCCTGGTCTATCCTCATCATTCTCTAGGTGATCTCCCTGGAGCCCTTAGCTGTTAGTTAGAATCTTATAGTGGCTTGCAGGACTATTTAACTGTGTCACATTTATACGTCATTTCTCCCCAACTAGACTGTGAGCTCCTGGGGGACAGGAATCAGTAGCTTTAATTCTCTGAAGCTGACAACAGGGGCCCAGCAGGAGATGAAGAACCTTTCAAGGGGTTGGCTGGCACAGAACCTACTACCTGGCTTTTTATCAATGGAGCCCAGTCTTTTCCCTATGGAAGGGAGGGTTTCATGGCAGTGAGGGTGCAGGCATGGATGCAGATGTATGGCAGGTTAAGAGGAGTCATGCATGTGCTGCAGATGGGGCCTTATCCGTATCAGCTGCTGACTCTGCTGCAAGAAGCAGTTAACCTAGGGCTATTTTTGCCAGTATCAGGCATTCCACTGACACTAGCATCTATGATTGCTGTCCTCCCATTTGTCCCTGTTTGCTTGCTAGAGAAGATCATTGGAGAAAGGGTGCTCTGTCATTTTGAAGCTAGGGTGCTGTTGTAGGACCTTGTACTCCCCAATAGCACACCTGCTACACTGTTCTTAATGTGAATGTATGTACCTTGCTCAGGTTTCTGGCTCAAGGGAGATTTTAGAATATGAGAGTTGGAAGGAGCCTCAGTGGCCATCTAGGGCAGACCATGTGTGAAACTCAGTAAGTCCTAGTCAGTCAGCATGCGTTGATGAAGCACTTAAAATGTACCAGGCATTGTGCTAAATTCTAGGGATACTAACAAAGACAATATTTAATAACAATAATAGTAATGAACATTTCTGAAATCCTTACTATGTGTTAGATACTATGTTAAGTGCTTAACAATTATTATCTCATTTGATCCTTACCCTGGGAGTTAGGGGTTATTATTATTCCCATTTTACAGAGAAGGAAATTGAGGCAAACAGAGATTAAGTGACTTGCCCAGGACTCCTGGTCTGGCAAACATGTTCTTTGCCCTCAAGGAGCTTTTATCTTCTTTATAACACATTTGACAAGCTGTCATCTTGCCTATGCTTAAAGATGTCCAGGTATCACCACCTCTTAAGGTAGCCATCAATTTTTGAAGAGATTTTTTAGGGAGTTTTCCTGACATCAAGTCTCAGTTGGTTTCTTTTCAACCACAAACCATTGTTTCTGGTTCTGCCCTCTAAGGACAATAGTACATATCCAGTTGCTTTTCTACATGAGAGTTTGTCATAACCTTGAAGACAACTGTCATGTCCCCCCTGCCCCTGCCCCCACAGGTCTTCTCTTCTCTCAGTCCCCTGGACATCATGCTGCTCATATTCTGGACAGACTCCATTTTATCAATGGATAAAACTCAAACTGTGGCACCCAGAACCAAATCTAATACTCCAGACCAGTGCAGTATATGATAAAAGCTGAGTACATTGAGTACCCATTATTTCCCTATAAAAGTCTAGGCCTCTCTTAATGTAGCCCAGGATCATATTGGCTTGACTGGCTGCCCCATCATATCACTAACTCTTAGGGAGATTATGGAGGCTACTCAAATCCCTCCATCTTTTTCCAGAACAACTGCTGTCTATCCATGTTTCCCTCATCTTATACTTGAGAAGCTGATTTTTTTTATTCAAGTGCAAGGCAGTTACATTTCTCCCTATTGAATTTCATCTTATTAGATACAGTTCGATGCCTTCTTGCCTGTCAAGACCCTTTTGGATCATGACTGTCAACCTGAGATGATATGGTGTGTCCTTGTGTTCCCAAGATGGGAAGGCCCTAGGGAAGAGGGTGACATTGGTTTGCATCTATGAGTACAGGTAGCTGGTAGAAATCAAAGGCATGCTTGGTTCTGGTCAAATTACATGGGGTCGGTGGCTACTGAAGATGGCCCCACCAGAGAAGATTAATCAGACTGCTGACTAAAAGTGTTCCCATGAGCTCTCATGTTCCTTTTTGTATTATCAAGAAATAGAATACTGGGGAGGCCAGGTAGCACAGTGAGTAAGAGCACCGGCCCTAGTGTTGGGATGACCTGGGGATCGAATCCGGGCTCAGACACTCAGCACCACACCCAGAAAGAACTGGCCGTGTAACCTTGAGCAAGTTACTTAACCCCAATTGCTTTAAAAAAAAAAAAGAAATAGAATACTTGGGAAGTGAGAGTTGTCTCTCAAGAGCAAGGATCATGATCATTCTTCCTTCTATCTCTCCAGTGTATCAGCCAATATTGGTGGAATGGAAGTAGAGCCCCCTGAGGGCAGGGGTCCTCACAAAGTCCAGTAGCTCTCCCTGTACACATTACATTCTAGCACATGCTTACCTAAAGTCTGTGATTCTGAGGAGGGGATGCAGAGAATGCTGATATTGGTCCCCTGGTTCTTCCTAAGTAATCACTAGCTGCTGCCATTATTATTTTTCTTCTTTTCTTTTTATGAGTAGGTCATTCTGGACAGGAAAAAGAAATTATGTTGACACCCAGTCTTTCCCTCTCCACTGTCTTCTCCCCTTCCCCTCAATTTTGGAGACTTTCTGGTCACTGCCGTGCCATGAACTCCGATCTTTTTATATCATTCTGTGGTGGAGTTTGTAATGTTATTTCCAACAGTGATAGTTACAGGAGATAGGATTTTTATAGGACTGGTTATTTATGGCCTAGTTACTGATGGATACAGCAGATGCAATTTCACGGATTCGATCTGAAGAGAGTTGCTTCTCAGTGTGCTTTAAAGAGGTGTGTTGTGCAGAGAAAACAAAAAGGGACTGAGGTATTATGTGGGCAGGAGAGAGGTCAGTGTGTAGGCGTAGAACTGGGGACCACTAGTAGGTGGGCTGCTGGGGACCCTATAGAGTGCCCAGCCTCAATATACCTCAGTGAAACAATAATAGTTTTGACCATCACTCAAACTAGGGAAGACCCTAATAAGGGCCTATGATTCTGAATCTTAGTGACCTATCCCTGAGGAGTTCATTCATCTCCTGCTAGTAGAAAACAGGAGAAGTAAGTAGGGAATGGAGCAGGGCAAATGTTCTCCCAGTATCCATCAAAGGAAAGAAGATGGAGTCTACCAATGAGAGGCTAAAAAACTAACTTGGATTCCTGGCAGAAATTTAGAGCATATTATTAAAGGATTTGTTTATCAGCATTGAGAAAGAGCAAGTGTGATCACTGAGAACTAATATGGGCTCAAAAGGAAGAAGAGATGCCAGACTAAACTCATTTCCTTTTTTGACATGTTTGCTAGACTGGTTGATCTGGAGCATGCCAAAGGATGTATGCACTATGTAACCCGAATTCAGGAAGTATTTGACAGAGCCTCTCATGATATCATGAATAGAGTAATGTGGGCTGGAGATGGTCCACTTGGGTGGATTTAGAACTAATTGAATGACTGGAGAGTAGCTTTAGGGATTTACAGGGGTTCTTACCCTGGGGTCCTTGAACTTGTCTAGAATATGATACCAACTGTATTTCAATGTAATTGATTTTCTTTTTAATTCTATGTATTTTATTTTTATGCACTTAAAAACATCATTCTGAATGAGTCCACAGATACACAAGACTAGTAAAGGGGGCCCATGACACAAAAGCAGTTAAGAATACAGAGGTGTGCTAGAGACAGCTTGAGTGGGCTCATGAGAGCTAATTGTTAAATTTTCAGAGTATTTACAGGTTGGAAATCAGCAAACACTACAATTTGGGGGTGGATTTATTGCTTTGTTGGTTGTTTAGACTTAAGAAAGTGATGTTATTAAGTAGGGTTAAACTTATGACCTGTGTATATTCCTTCCTCCCTGGGAGCCGGTTGTTAAATATTCACCAGAACACTTGTGTTTAAGAACCAGGAAGAGATTTATGATCCTCTTTCCCTGTCCTGGTCACCACTCTCCGCATTCCCATTTGTCAGTGTCTTTCCTGAACTGTGATGGTCATAATTGGGCAGATGACTGCAGAAATAGTCAGAGGACATCAAGATTCACCCAGCCCCCTTCACTCTGAGTCACCTCAGCTTTTCCAGCTGTCCTAACAATGTTGATTCAGGGAGTAATGATGATAGGGGATGGAAGGTAATCCATTAATCACACAAACATTTGCCAAGCACCTACTGTGTACAGTGTGGTAAGCTTGGCAATGGGTAGAGATGGGATAGATAGGAAGTAAAAAGATAAACAATAAATACTGACCTTAATGAATTTATAAAGGCTTCTAATCAGAGATGAGCTATGTATGCCAATGTACTTAATGGAAATTATAAATGTATTAGTGCACAGGTACAATAAAGTGCTAGAAAATGAGAGAGAAGTCACTTTCATGGGATTGTGGGGGTGGATCTAGGAATGCTAGAGTGGGTGGTTTTTTAACCTTAGGCTACAAAGAACAGGCAGGATATGCCATCAAACAGAGATGAGGAGGAAGCACAGAGAACAGTCAGAACAAGGACAAACAGGTGGGAAAGTATGAGGTGGTGAAGAGATAGTGAGTAATCTACATTGTTGATGAGGGGGATTTCCGGTGAAATACATCTGGAAATGTTGGAATCAATAAACATTTGTTAACCACCTACAATGTGCACGGTTCTGACTCAATTGTGGCAATCTATGTTACTAGAGGCCATCTAGTCTAGCTCATCTGGGAGGGAGAATCTTCTGAATTATCACCACCAACAATGACCATGGAGAGAATTCACCCAAAGACTTCTCATGAGGTAAGAACCCTCTAACACTAAGGCAGGCCATTTAACTTTTGGAGACTCTTAATTGTCAGGACATTTTTTTTTCCCCATGGAAATGACTATCTGCTTCTCTCCAACTGGCATCCACCTTCCTAGTTTTGCCCTGGGGGATCAAACAAAACAAGTCAAAATCTCTAAGTTCAATATCCCCAGTCAGATCAACCCTATCCTTTGATGCCATGACTTCAAGTCTCCTTTCCAATCCTGATTAACCCACTCTGGACAAATTCCATAATTGGCCCCAATATTTCATATGGGGGTCTGACTAGGACAGAGGATCAAAGAGACAACCACCACCAACTGCAATTTGGAAACTGTGCCTCTTAGCATAGCCTTAAATTATATTAAGTTCTGTTTTGTTTGTTTGGGCTGTTCTGTTTTAATGTTGACAAACTGAGCTCATCAAAACATAGGTAGATGCTGTTTGGGGCAGCTAAGTGGTGCTGTGGATAGGGTGCTGGGCCTGAAGTCAGGAAAAATCATCTTCCTGAGTTCAAATCTGGTTTTAGACACTTACTATCTGTGTGACCCTGAACCAGTCACTTAACCCAAATTCACTTTTTGGTTTATTTCCTATGAACACAGGTTGATGAAGCTTTGGAATGACCTTGCTTGCTGCTTTTGTTGTTAGTTGTTTCAGTTGTGTCTGACTCCTTGTGACCCCTTTTGGGGTTCTCTTGACAAAGATACTGGAGTGGTTTGTCATTTCCTTTTCCAGCTCACTTTACAGAAGAGGAAAGTGAGACAAAGAGGGTCAAGTGACTTGCCCAAAGTCATACAGGTAGTAAAGTGTCTGGGGCTGGCTTTGAACTTGGGTCTTCCTGACCCCAGGCCTGATGCTTTGTCTACTGCACCACCTAGTTGCCCCCAGTATTGTTACTTATACCTCTCTCAAAACTCCTATTTAAATTCCAGTCCTGGAAAGCTGATAATGAAATACATTTTCTTTTGTTACAGAGTATAGAGGTGGGGGACTATAGGTATGGAATGTGATATATGTTGTCAGACAGAGTCACCATGTGTGTTGGTTTTGCTTAAATATTTTTCTTTGTTACAGGTAGAGCTCTATGGTGGAGGTGGGGTAAGCGGAAATTACCGAAGTAAAAAAAAACAAAAGAGAAGGCAACAATAGATTAAAAAAAAACTTTTTATACACTCAGCCTATGTTTGTTGGTGTTTCTATAAGCAAGCAGGATTCTATATGACCAGTAGTTTGTCATAATCCCTTTGGGAATCCGGTACCTCTTAAAACAAACTGATACAAGGGTGGGTTCAAGTAAAAGTGTCTAGTAGGCAACTAGAGCCAAGTAATGAGAGCAGGGCTGCAGATTCAGATTTGGGTTATCTGTAATTCTGAAGCTATGGGAATAGATGAGAAAGGAGAGAAGCATAGAAGAAGCTCTCTAAGGCAGAAACTTAGGGGATTTAAGACATGATAGTGATGGTCATAATCATGACTAATCATGACCACGGTCATAATTGTGACTATGACCATGGTCATGATGAAGTCTAACAGGAGAATATTGTGAGGCTTTGCAATGATGGTGCTGAGGAGAATTGCCCATGAATGATGGCCCCTTGGACACTGGAAAGTAGAAAAAGCACTGGTTCTGAGTAAGAGGGGCTGAACTCAGATTTTGCTCCAATGCTTGGTTGAGGCACAGTTTTACATTGGAAGAGGAAGCTAGACGGCTCAGTGTATAGAGCACTGCACTTGAAGTCAGGAAGACCCGAGTTCAAATTTGACCTTAGACACTTATTAGCTGTGTGATTCTGGGCAAGTCACTTATCCTCTGTTTCCCTTAATCCATTGGAGAAGGAAATGGCAAACCATTCCGGTATCTTTGCCAAGAAAATACCATGGACCGTATTGGTGTGATTAGGTTCACGGGGTCACAAAGAGCTGGACACAACTGAACAACTATATTGGAAAGAGGGCTGGACCCAGGGCAGGTGTTGTGAGTTTCAGATGACATAATGAAGATAAAACACATGGCAAATCTTTACACAGATGGTGATGATGATGATGATGATGATGAAGATGATGTCACCAGGCCTCCAGTCTGGCAATAACTTCATTCACTAAGCCTTCTACTATACTCCTGCTGAGTTGAAGCAATGCTCATGGAGCAAAATGGGGGCATTCTATTAAATGTTTAATAACCAAGCTCTGCGAGCAAAAAATGTATGCATGTCCTAAGTCTCAACAATCAATAAAAATAATAAATAGATCCCTGATTTTGTTGAGATGACCAATTTTTGAGATGTAAATACTCACATTAAAAATTTAACAATTGGTTCAAAAACTGGTTAGAGCTGGCTCCAGCATAAATACCCCTGGCTGGATTTGATTCAGGAGAGGCTTGGATTTCCAAGCCTACCTCTGGTACTTACTAGCTGTATGACTTTGGTTAAGTCTCTAACCTCTTTGGGCCATGTCTTGGATATCTCATGAAAATGAGGACTGTTGGGTTAGATGGCCTCTGAGGTCCCTTCCCACTCTAAATCGATGATTGTACTGGGTGACTCTGGTCAGTCAGTCAAGTGGTCAGTCAGTCAATCCACAAACATCTATTAAGTACTTATCACTATGTGCCAAGAAGGCGCTAAACGCTGAGGATGCATAGAAAAGTAAAAACCGTCCCTTCTCTGAGACGTTCAAAGATCTAATGATGAGAGAGACAATATACAAACGGCCGTGTGCAAAGAAGATTCCTAAAGGGTGAATTGAGGTCGTCTCAGAGGGAAGGCCCTCCTAGTGGAAGGGAGACCTCGGTGAGTTGCTATAATAACACAGGAATTATAACACTCACAAAAACTGGCATTTATCAAAAGCTTCAAGGTTTGTGAAGCACTTTCCTTGTTTGTCCTTCATTTTTGAAAAGGACTAATGACATCACAGTGTGATGTCTTGCCCACAAATCGGATTTAAGTGAGGCAGAGCTGCACAAAATCTTCAGCCTCACTGTGTCTTCCAGAGTCAGAGGCCCAGTGGGAAGACAAAAGTCAAGACCCCTGGTGATGGCCTGGTATGCAGTGGCAGACCTGGGCCTTTTTAAATTAAGGTCTTTCCTGGACTTCAGTTTACCTCAGGCAATGTCCATTCAATACTAAGGACTACATAAGAATTGAGCAGTATATTTCATCTCAAATACCTTTGCACAGGCTGTCCCCTGAGAAATGGCATGGTAGTGGCAATACATGCATGAATGCTCACCTCCTAAAATCTTGATCTCAAGTGTTCTGAGTTTGCATTCCTGCATGCATTGCCAGTAGAGGATGGTTAAGAATTCAACAAATGACAAGTGATAGATTGGGAGCAGGGTTACCAAGGGGTAAATTTTTGCAGGATGGGAATGGTAGAAGGTAGGAGGAGTGAGGATAGTATGCCCCCATGGCATCTTGCACTGGGCCTCACACATGGTAGGTGATCTATAAATATTTATTGAATGAATACATAAATATGCAGTATTACAAAAAACTTCATCAAGCTTTCTAATTGATCCCAAACAGACCTCAGAGAATGAAGAAACTTTCTGCTTTTCATCTCTTGGGAAAGAATGCTACCTTCTTCTTCCCTGACTCCATTCCCAGCTCTCCATCCTTAATTTTTACAGCAAACTAAATTTTACAGAATTATCTTCCAATAATTCTGAGAGGTAACCATTACAGGCATCACCATCCCTATTTTGTGGATGAAGAAAAAGGACCAGAGACAATGAGGGATTTTGCCTATGGCCACATACTTAGTTAAGTACCAGAAGTGGATTGAAGCCTAAGCTTCTACTGCCTCATAGCAAGCCCTCTTCCCAAATGTACCACCCTTCATCTAATAATGACAAATGTTTAACAACCACTGAAGAAGGAATAGACTTTTAAGCACACACCCACCCACCCACACACACACACACACACCCCTTCTCCTAGAAAAGGGCCCAAGAACAATCCCAGTACCCTGTTGGGGAAGCCGTTCCCCCTGGGAGTGAATCTGAAGGTAATGAAGATGCTCTTTACAGGAAAGAACATTTACAGTCTCTCAGGGCATCCATTTTTACATATCTCTATGAAGGGTCCATATCTGATGGAAAGGAATCAGGGAAAGAGTAAACTAGTAAGAAAAAATATAGGTGTGAGGGCAGTTTAAGAGACCTAAATGGAGTCAGGAGCTACCTGTGTGGCTTCAGACAAATCATTTAACCTCTCTGGCCTCATTTTTCTCTTCCATAAAATGGGGTTATAATATTATACCTATACATAGGGATATTGTGAGATTTTCCTCTCTCTTGCCTCTCCTATTCAATTAAGATCATCAAGTTTAAGTCAGTTTGTGAATTTTATAACACAATATAAATATAATAGCACAATATTATTATTAGCCTATCTGTGGTATGACTTTAAGTCACTCAATCCCTTTCTTTGCCTGTGTCCCCTGATGAAAAATTAGAAAAATAATGCTCACCTTGGCTTTTTAGCAAGGATACTTTGGGCAAATAGACACTCTTATTGTAGCTATTTCTCTATAAAACTGTTCTAAATATCTTTCTCTTCCCTCAAATCCCTAACCATACTCCTCACTTCACATGCACTTATGGAGGTGGATGGCTTAATCTCCTATTTCACTAAGAAGACAGAACACACTTTTCACGAGTTGCATCAATTTCCTTCTTCCATTCCTTAAAATTGCTCTATGTCTCTTTCAACCATGAGGCTGATCACTAGATATGAGGATTGAGGATATCAGTAGAGGTGCTATCCCTATAATTTCATTAACATCAATACCCTAGTCTGTCCTACCATAGATCCCATGATCCCTTCTTTTCTTCTTAGAGGTCTTCAGACTCTCTTTCTATACTTCTTTCCATCCATCTACAAATATTCATAGATCTTCTCAATTCTAGAAAAGCCTTCCTTTAACCAGTGACTATTCTATTTATTACCTATCATTTATTGATAAACTTTTTGAAAAAATGGTCTAAACCTGATACCTCCATTTTCTCAACACAGTCCATCTTCTGTCCTCATGACTTTATTGAAATTACTCTCACCATGGTCATTAATGGCCACCTATTGTTTGACCTCTGTGTACATCAGACACTATTGACCACTATATACTATCCTTCTATAAACTATTTCTCCCTTTAGCTTCAGAGACATTACATTTTTTTAGGTCTCCTCCTACTTCTATAATAGTCCCTCTTCTGCCTCTTTTGTTGACTCCTGAGAAAGATTAGACTGATTTTTCTTGGTACCCAGCGGACCGAACTAGGAGCAATGAGTGGAACTGATAGGTAGTTTCTATTTGATTTAAACAAAACTCCCAAACAATTAGAACTGTTCAAAAGTGGAATGGAGTGTCTTGGGAGGTAGTGGGTTCTCCATCCATCCATCCATCCATCCATCCATCCATCCATCCATCTATCCATCCATCCATAATCATTACATTTACTATGTACGAGGCACTCCCAAAATGGAAGCCTTCAAGTAGAAAAACTGGATATTCATACACCCACCAGGGGTGTTTGAAAGGACTTCCCCACTCATAAGTGGTTTAGATGTATTGTCTGAGCTAATTTCCAGTTGTGATTTATACCTACTGTGTGCCCAGAAGGCATATACCAAGAAGTCTCTGTCATGGTCTCTCTCTCTCTCTTTTTTTTGTTTTGTTTTTTGGAGGGGGGAAGGCAAGGCAATTAGGGTTAAGTGACTTGCCCAAGGTCACACAGCTAGTAAGTGTTAAGTGTCTGAGGCTGGATTTGAACTCAGATCCCCCTGATTCCAGGGCCAGTGCTCTATTCACTGTTCTATTCACCTAGCCACCCCTGTCATGATCTTTTGCCCTCCAAATAACTCAGAGTCTGGTCAGGAAGAAGGAAATCAAGACTTACACATAAAAGTGACTAATGAGTTCAGGCTACATCTACTAAAGACCAAGGAAGGGGAAGTCAAGAGTTTAGAGAGCAGGACAGTGGTTTGGGAAGGTGAGGCAGGAGAAAGTAGAAATAAAGAGACTAGATATATGGGATGAATATGAGGAGGTGAGTCTGAGTGACTGGGAGAATGGTGGTACCCTTGACAGTATATGGAAGTTTGGAAGAGGGCAGGGTTGGGGTGGTGGAGGGAAGATTCTTTTGCCTCATTACCTTGAATTTTCTGATCAAGATACACATGATATCTTCTCACTGTAAATTCCACAAGGACAGAAACTGTTTTATTTTTGTCTTTGGATCTCTAGTACCTAACACAATGCCTGGCACATAGTAGGTGTTTAATAGATTCCCCCCCATCCCCTAACCCAAGGTATTTTTCTTTTTCTGGCCTAGTTTCTCTATATTCAGCAGACTATCTATTCATTCCTCTTGTCCTATCTTCCTGCCTGGCATCTCTTTCTTTCTCTCTTAAATAGCCTTTCTCACCCCACATCTGGAAACTGATACTTGGAATATTCCAAGCCAGACACTTCCTAGCAGATTGGTGCCTCATTCTTTGTAACTTCAGGAATGTAAAACTAATTAGATTCTTCTGAGGATACCCTCTGACCCCCATTCCCACAATTAAGACCCCCAGGCTAGTAGCTCTGACCCTACACTGATAAAAGAACGGCCTAGGAAGCATAGACCCAAGAGTGGATTCCTTCTACCTTCTGTGATCTGAAGACCATCAGGACCGAGGCAGTTCAGTGACTTCTCTGCTGTAGGTACATCATACCTTTCTCTTCCTAGTCTGGGTTTGAGGATGTTAGTCTGTGCTTGAGTGTGAAGATATTTGTCCTGGATGAGAGGTGCCAACCCACTGGGCTTTTTCAAGCTCTGTCCCTAGCTATTTCCTGCCTCTGGCCTTCTTGGGCCACTCCAGCTAACCCTATGGGCCTTCTTTTAAGCATATCAACTAAAAAGGCCTATTCTGTTTTAGTATTGAGAGTTGGCTCATGGAATCCTTCTGTGACTGACATAAATGTTTGTTGAATTGATTTGGACTGAAATCCATGCAATATCTGATCCAGGGGAGCAGGCAAAGAAATGTAATTTGAGTTTGGGGGTAATGGAAAAAGAACAAACACAGTGAAGAGTCAGTAAAACACCAAGTAGGGAAGAGAAGGGGCTTAGACTAAAGATTTATCTCAGCAAAGAATCAGCCTGAGGCATTGGAATTCAGGCTTTCTGCCAGCCTTCCCACCCTCCCCACTCAGCTGAAGGCAATGCAGCTGTAGCCTGACAAACAAAGCACTCAACTACCAATCCCTGGGGTGGGGAACCTGTGGCCTTGAGGCCTTCTAGGTCCTTGCATGCAGCCTTTGGACTGAGTTCAAGTTTTACTAAACAAATCCTTTTATTATTATTCTGTGAAGTTTGGATTCATTCAAAGGGCCCCACTTGAGGACCTAGAGGGTCACACGTGACCTTGTGGTTGCAGATTCTCCACCCCTGATCCAATTTATCTCTGCAGTAGGCCTTAGTTTCCTTACCTTTAAAATAAGGGGGTTGTATTAGGTGATATTAATAACTGGTATTTTTTGTAGCCTGTTAAGGGATTGCAAAGTGCTTTACATACATAATACTTTTTGAGCATTATAACATCCTTGAGAGGTAGGCACTGTAGTAGGTATTACTATCCCCACTTTAGAGATGGGAAAACTGAGGTTTAGAAGTTAAAATGACTTGCTTATGTTCACACATTTATTAAGGGCCTGAAACAACATAAGAACCTTAGATTATCTGCTGTCCAGAAAGGCACAAGATCAGAAAACACTATCAGAGACCTTGGGATTGGGTAAGGAAGCCACTAGTATACAACTCTGAATAACTTTCTGAGGGATGGCATAGGCAAGTGTGGCAAGAGATTACAGCTAAGGGGAAAAGGAGATCCAATATCACCCAATTGACGATGAATTTACTAAGCATCTAATATACACAAGGCTTTGTTTTATTCTCTAGGTATATAAAGACAACAATGAAAAAAGAAAATAGTCCCTGCCCTTAAGGATATTATACTGGGAGAGGAAGGAGGGGAGGACTGAACCAAAAAAAGTAAACAAATGCATCACAATTTGAGTAGGAAGACAGGAGGAGAAGGTGTCAGGGAAGGCCTACTGTAGGAGGTGCCACATGGACTGAAATTTGAAGGAAGTTCTTTTCCTTCACTGTTGTATGCTCAATTAGGGGTATGGCAGGCAATCATGGGCTTCCAGTGTGCACTATAAAGCATGAGCCCTGACTTATCAAAAAATAAACCCCTACATCTCAGGAGAATAGGAGAATCCTTTGTTTTTAGGAGGCAGAGGTGAAAAGAGATTGCTTTTTAGGCATGGTAAGCAGCTTGGACAAAGACTCAGAGGCCATAGATGGAACCAAGAAGAAAGGTTCAAGTCCTGTCTCTGACACATATGGCTTGTATGTTTCCAGCTGGCTGAACATATCATTTAACCTCTTAGTGCTTGAGACAAATTTCTGAGACTATATACTTCAGAGAAGGTGCCTATCTGCCTTGGAAGATACAGTCCCTCCCTCTAGAATTCCCAGTACCACTGAAATCAGGTTTAGGCCCCATCCTCTATTTTCTTAATGCAGAGGCTCTTAACCTTATTTGGGCCATGGATCTCTTTGGCAGTTTGGTGAAATTTACGGAGCTTTTCTCTATGTTTTAAATAATGTAAAAAATGTTAAATTTAGATTAGAACTTAGTGAAAATAAAGGTGTAAATTTCCTCCTATCCTATCCCAGCTTACAGATCCTCTGGAATCTGTCCATAGACCCCTGGAGCCCAGGTTAAAAACCCCTGACCTAAAGCAATACAAAGGGAAGGGAATAACATTGCAAGAATAACCAGGAGGCACCAGAAGGCCATAGGAATGTCAAGCAGGGCTTCAGGATAACCTGGTAAACTGAGGCAACAGACAAACAACCATCATAAACCAATACAGAGGAGTAAGTTTCTGAGTATATACAGAACTCTAGTCATGTATCCCAATGATATTATAATGAAAGTAAACACAGAGGCAGGATATTTGCAGCCCTTGAGTGACACTTGGAGGTGAGAGTGGATGATGCTTGGAAGCACCATGGGGATAGGAAGAGAAAAAGATGAGTGTTAGTGAATTAGAAGTCCTAAATTTCTGGGAGAGTGAAACATCGTAGCAATGTTTTGTCTGTAAGCCTGCTCTTTGTAGATGCCAGTTAGAGCTATGATGGCCAGGAAAGCATTCTAATAAATCCACCTTGCCTCTACGTTATCTTGACCCCAGAAAGCCACAGCAGAGGTACAGGAGCAACAGTTTATTTCAATTAACCTTGCACACCCCTGGTCTCAGCTGTGCTGTTTTCCTTCATTATGTGCCCAAGAATGTGTGTGTCTGTCAAGCAGGAAGCTCCAACTTTCATACTAACCCATGTGATGACTTATAACAAAATGAAATCCATCATCCCAGGGAAAGCAGAATCCTTCATTTATTTTAAAAAAAGGTCACATAGCTTCTAGAAAAGTTCAACAAATGCAAAATAGCAGCCACAAAGAAGAGGGACAAGGAGCTCAGAAACTGCCTCAGTGAACACTTCACCTCCCTGCCAAAAAAAGAGACATGGCAGTCAAAAGCAACACACTAACTCAGAGTCTAAATTTATTTGCATCACTTTCATTTTGCCCAACAAGAGGAAAAGGCTAGGTTATCAACAGTGTCATTTCACAAAACACAAAAAGCAGTAGAGGATAGTAGAGACAGGGCTAAGATAAGTTCATCCTGAGAGCATTTGTTGACAAAACTGGAAGGTGCAAAAAAAGCATGAGACAGTAGAGATCTATTGGCATTTTTCCATCACCAATGATCAATTCTCATCAGCCATGGCAATGGAACCTGCCCCATTTGGGCTTCACCTCCTCAGCACCAAATGCTGAAGAAGTCACACTTTGGGAAATAAAGTTGAAAAGAAAAGAAAAGAAAAGAAAAGAAAAGAAAAGAAAAGAAAAGAAAAGAAAAGAAAAGAAAAGAAAAGAAAAGAAAAGAAAAGAAAAGAAGAGAAAAGAAAAAAACATTAGGAAGAGCATCATCTGGACCAGGTCTGATTCATAGACAAGACATCCATGATGGAGACACTCAGGCTGTGAGGAAGAGTAGGTGCACACGTGTGTGTGCACACACACATGCACGTACGCACACATACACAGGAAAAGACACCAAACAGTGCTTTTACCCTGTCCCCGCCCCCTTACCCAAAGTAATGCCTCCTACCAACAAAGCTGCTTTTTCATCTCTACAAGAGGTTTTTATGAGAATGGTCCCTGCACCCAAGGAATACACCCTTGATGAAAACATGAGATGCAAACAGTCATTGAACATTGTGGATGATGATTTCCTACAGCAGACCACATCTTTATAGACCCACAACTGGATGATCTGTGTAAGCATAGAAGATCCTGCTATGTTTGTTGAATATATGTGTATATGTTTTAAAATATTCAACTCAGTAGAGCAAAATGCATCCTTGAAGGATCTCTTCAGACAAGATGACTCCCACGCGTACATCAAAATCATATGAGACTCAATGACAGACAGGACTGCCAAGATAACTTTGCTCAGTGATCTGCTGGGTATTGATATCAAGCAAGGTGTTAAACAGTGAGATATATGTTCACCTGAGGCATTCACCCGTGTCACAGAAGATGTTCTGCATAAAGTCAACACAGAAAAAGGATTTCCTATTGATAGAGAGATTCTCCAAACACTACTCTATGCAGGCAACATTATACCAATGTCAACAAACTGATGTCATTCAGTCAGTCAGTCAATAATAAGCATTTATTAAGTGCCTACTATGTACCAAGCACTGTAAATATTGATTAAGAATCCTGTGTACTTTTAAATAGGGTCCAGATACTTAAATCCCTTTCTCCGTCATCATCTCAACAAACTCAGTTTCTTCCCTGTCCAATCCATTAAACAGCTGGCAAAGAGACATTCCTAAAGTATAGGTCTGGCCATGTTACTTTAAACTTATTGACTTACTTATGAATAATAATAAAAAATAATATATGGTATTGTTACATAAGTACAAAACACATTATAGGCATTAGAGGATCAGAACTTCATAACAATATGGTACCGTGGAGAGGTTGCTTCAGAGTGAGGAAGACCTGGGCATAGGTCCTGTTTCTGACCTGGGCTGTGTGACCCTGGGCAAATTATTTAATGTCTCAGGACCCCAGGCAATGCTCTAAAGCTGTTAGTTTCTAGGAAATGCCAATCTACATTGGTAAGGCAGTCCAAACCAAAACCAAACCACAAAACCAAACCAATCCCCACTCTTGAAATCAGTCATGGAAGGTTATGATTATCCTCATTTTAATGATGAGAAAACAGGTCAGAGGGGTCATATGACTTGTCCATGGGATCACAAAGGTGAAGAATATAATAGGAGGGATTTGAACCCAGGTCCAGAAGTCTATGCACTGGACCATGCTGCTTTTATTTCCTATCCCACCTCCAGACTCAGAAACCAGAAGGCTCTGGGTCTGAGGTCCCTTCCAACTCCAAATCAAAGATTAATGATTCTAGGGTAGCAACAACTGAGCAGAGAGGGCTCAACTCATTTCAGAAACTTGGTCCTGAAGGCTCTTGCCCAGAGATTATGCCACCTTTCTGAAACCATGACAAAACAGTAGCCATTGTGTTCCTCAATGCCACAGTTGTTTTTACTTCCCATGAGAGCAGGTGTCTTGTTGATAGATGAGGGGGTGTCCAATTGTCCAAATTTATCTGCTGCTAACAGGACATGTCATCTTTCTTTTCTACTCTTCAGCACAACATAGAATGGTTTCAAAGGAATGGTCTCCCGAAACTGCTATAATGCATGCTAATAAAAACAGTATACTCATAAACTAGCAGCTTCAGATTTTCAGAGGGGTCTGGGGATCCATAAACCACAGGTAGCAGGCGATCGCTGCTTCCCCATACACATATATCCTTAGCACTCAAAGGTTATTTATCTCTAATTGCTATGCAAGTACAAATTAGTACAACAAACGCAGTGTGCCTTGCTGTGGTGGCACCAGCCGTGAACGGGGAGGACTCCTGCGCAGCTCCCTTAACGATTTCCTGTATTTAATTTCTCCCCCACTGAGGTAGCTTAATGGGAGAAGGCACATTTGTTTCACTTGAGAAGTTTGGGGAACTTGTCGAGTCCTACCTAGGAAGTGAGAGTTTGCAGGCAGTCAGGCTTGAACCTCAGATAGTCAAGGGATCAGGAGAGAGGGAGGGGAGGGACTGATAGTTGGACTAAACAGATATATTGAGGATCCCCCCAATCAGATGATTTACTGGGGTCTCTCAATAATACCGAATCAGATGACCCTGACGCTGGCCATTTCCTTAAGAGAGCACTCCCAAGAGTGTCAATGTGCTGAAGGGTATTGGAATTGGGAGTTAGGAAGACCTGGATTCAAATCCCATCTCAAACACATAATACCTATATGACCCCAGACTAGACACTTAACTTGGTCTGTTTCTTCATCTGTCACATGGCTGGGTTGGCTTTGGGTCTGAGGTCCCTTCCAACTCCAAATCAAAGACTCTAATGATTCTGGGGTAGCAACAGCTGAGCAGAGAGGGCTCAACTCACTTCAGAAACTTAGCTCTGTGCCTAGTTAAATCACTTAACCTTTCTGAGACTCAGTCTCCTCATTTGCAAAATAAGGGTAATAATACTAGTACTATTTATCTCAAGGACACATGCAATAATATGAGCTGAGGGAGTACTGTACTGCACTGAAATGGCAGATCCAGACCCAACTTTTTATCTCATAATGATGTCATGAGGATCAAATGAGATAATATATTTAGAGCACTTTGGAAATCTTAAAGCACTCTATAGGCACGGATTAAATTTGACAAATATTTCTGATGCATTCAGGGCAGCTATTCAGTACAGAGGCTAAAGCACTGACTTTAAAGCAAGAAGACCTGAGTTCAGATCCTGCATCAGACACTTCCTAGATGTGTGACCCTGGGTAAGTCACGTAACCTGTGTTTTCCTCAGTTTCTTCATCTGTAAAATGAGGGGGATGGACTTGATGGACCCTTCAGTCCCTTCCGCCTCTAAATCTACGATCCAATCATTTAACATGTGCAAGGAACTGTTAATACTGTGTTCTGTAGCAAGAGCGTCAAATTCAAATAGAAGCAGGGCCCACTAAACTGTAAATAAGGATCCCTGCAGCTGCATATTGACTTAGAAAACCACAAATAAAGACCAGCTAGGTCCCTTTGTATTTTTATTTATTTTGTTAATTTTTTTTCCTGTGAATTACAGCATGCTAGATGCCTCTCGTCTCTAGCACACTCTTGCCCCAGGACTCAGTCTGATTATTTATTAGTCATAACATTCTTTATATTTAGAAAGCACTGTATAGTTTGTACTCTAACTTCATTGCTTGTAACAATAATACTGTAAGTTCTTAAGGTAAAGATAGTGATTCCCACTTTACCAAGGAAGAGGTGGTGGGGAGCCTGATTCTGGCAGGAATGAGAGATGGCTAGGAAGGGGTAAAGGGCTCAGATAAGAGTGAGTCCCAGAATTTCAGAAGTGACTCAGCTCTGCCTTCTCAAAACCAACACAAGGTACCCTTCAGGGTAAGTCACATAGCTCTGGAACTAGAAGAGACCTCAGAAGTCACTGAAGTCAACTCCCACATTTTGCAGATGAGGAAATTTGGAGGTAACATGATTTAGCCAAGATCACACAAGTGATGATGATGGTGACAAGGATAATGATAACAGCTGGCACTTACGTAGTGGTTTAAGGTTTGCAAAGCACTTTATACCAATTATCTAAAGTTATCCTCACAATCATCCTGGGAGATAGATGCTATTATTTTCTTGCTTTATAGATAAAGAAACTGAGGCTGGAAGAGGTTAAGTGACTTGCCCAGGATCACACAGCTAGTCAGCGTCTTCAGGAAGGATTTCAACTCAGGTCTTCCCCAATAGCCCAAGTAATAAGTACATAACACTGGATTCAAATCCAGGTCCTCTGAATCCAAATTCACTACTCTTTCAAAAAGGCAGTATGGTACAATGGAAAGAATGTTAAAGTCAGAGTGCCAGGACCTGAATTTGGTTCCTGGTTTGGTTGCTTACTAGCTATGCAACTTTGGGCAAGTCATGTAACTTTCCTGGGCTTCAGTTTTACTCATCTGTGAAATGGAGGGGTTGGACTAGATAAATTCTAAGGTCCTTTTCAGTTCTAAATTTTTGATCGTATGAATGGATCTCATAGCATGCTACCTCTTTAATTCTATGGACCACCTTTTGGAGGTTAAAACAAATACCACTTTAGCCCCAAATTCCAACCAGAAGTGTAAAAGCTGATGGAAAGGGCTAATGTATTTTCTGAAGCCTGGGCAAGAGTCCAAGCTCTTTTAGTAGAATCCTTTCCAAGTTCAGTTACTGTTCAAGTTACAAGTTCAGTTCTTTCCTTCCTTCCTTCCTTCCTTCCTTCCTTCCTTCCTTCCTTCCTTCCTTCCTTCCTTCCTTCCTTCCTTCCTTCCTTCCTTCCTTCCTTCCTCCCTCCCTCCTTTCCCCCTCCCTCCCCCCTCCTTTCTTTCTTTCTTTCTTTCTTTCTTTCTTTCTTTCTTTCTTTCTT